>NW_028259160.1:10563333-10866363 GCF_977971745.1 Zootermopsis nevadensis
TTCTCACCCTCTTTGAATTTCCGTACCCACCCTACTGACGTGTGGTGGCCCCGCAACGCAACCGAAACGTCATGCTAGCCAGTGGGTTGTGTCATTATTCGTCTGCTACCCTCTGGTCCTAAGTGTAATCTTGCTAATGAACTCAGATGATATGCTATGGGTGACAATTTCTTACATTAAATAACAGCGGTGTGACGAGTTAAGGCTGACTCATTATGATAACTGCCTGGACGTGATCAGGAACTGTAAAATGCTAATTTGTGTTAAGTGTTAATGATGCTTGGAGAGAAGTGAAGTCGCAAAATCCCTTGTAGCTTCAAAATAAGAACTCTTTTCTGTTTTAAAGGGTGAAGAAGAACACATCAAATGAGGAATTCTTACAGTGTAATTTCGGTAGACCTTAACATTACTTGTCCACTTGTAATGAAGTTGAGTAAGCATAAAAATGTCTCTGATTCGTTGTACATACCCCATTGTCATAGAACACACGACTAAAGGATTTTCTTTTGCTGGAATCCACTCGTTGCAATTCAGTCTTGATCTACATACACAGACTTGTACTTTGTTTTTGCATCAGTTTACAAACAGAACAGACTTTGTTCAGTAGACGATTATAAACTGCACTTAACCAGTCTTTTGAGAGAGACGTAAATTATATGCCTTGCTTCCAATATGGACATTCTGTGTAGTTGAATGTTAAGTGAACAAGAGAATAATTCTCGCTGGAACATACAGAGTACAGAATTTAAAACGAATAATTTTTTTGCTAGCTCGAAGTTTATTTGGTAGCGTCTGTTTACTCATTTAAATATTAGGGTTCTCTGTAACATCGTATGCATCAGTGAAGTAACTGAATATAAACTCTATACGAGAAAGAGAACAAGGGAAAAAAAACATTGAGAGAATATTTCGGAGACAGCGGAATAATGTTGTTTCGGTTATGGTGTTTGTTTATACCAATAACTGCGCCGATCATAAACGTTTCGGACTAAATTGCACAAAGATAGTTGCATCAGAGTCTCAGTACCTTGGGGTCCTTAAGGTGATTTAGCTCTACTACTGCTGCTTAGGCTGTGATTGGTGAGATGTGGAAAGCACTCCAAATGTGAACAAGCCACGGTACTGTCGTCATAAAATGGCGGTGTGACACAGACAGAAATCAGAGACGACCTATCACTTTAACTAATTCACACATTGCCGGTGGTGGCGGACATTTTGTTGCGATTGGACGCAATCCAATTTAATGCTCATCCATTAACAGAACGTAACTATCATCATCTGTATTAATTACTTGCCTGATGCCCCGCCCTCAGTAACAGGAGCTGATAAGAGCGAATAGGAGATTGCTAGAACGTGATTAAGCAATATCGCACGTGCGCTAAACTTGGTGTAAAGCAGAAGGGATCTTCAGGGGGCGAAATGGAACCGAGGCGGCTGTACAGATTCAACGGTTCGTTTCACTATGTCGAAGGTAAAAGGGTATGAAAGACATTCTTTGATCAGATTCTGTCATGTGATTGGCTTCACTAGAGTCTTTATTGAGAAGCTTATAGCAGCTCATCTGGTCAAAATTCCTCGCTTTCTGTGGGACTGCCTCACGAAAGTGGGGTACGAAACTATACATTACCATAAATGTGTATCTGCATATAAATTATTGCCGTATAAGAATGCAGGAGTATGAAAACAAAACAACACATGTTGAATAAAATTGTCGGTGGTAAACCAGCGTGTTGTATGCGAGTTCTTTCTGTATATATTACGAATTCTAATTAGAAAAGACAAGCTATTGCTTTCTTTATAACTATAACATGCAAATTGATAATGTCTTACAAAAATTGATGACTCACCTGAAAGATTGGGGCTGCACACTAGCAATCTAGACCAAGGATGCGGTCAAGTCAGCCATCGAAATTAACTGGACCGTCAGGAATGTAATATCGGAAAATACTGAAAAAGTAACCCGCTGATAGCGATTGAGTTCAGGTGTAGAATTTTTCTTTTCCGGCCCTCCGATCCCTGCTGTATCCTTCTTAATGTGACCGTATTACCATTACACTTGAAATTTCTCTTATTCATTGACTTGATTTACGGTAGAATTATTCACAGCCTACCAGTACACAGATAAGAGCTGTATTGACACATAAATGCTGCAGCAGACTAAAACGAAGATTACCATTAAAATTTAATGGATGTTTGTTGAACTCTCGGGAAAATGGAAACGCTACTGGTAACGTGTTGGGCGTTGTACATAATTTCCACTGTGGACTGATCAATGTTTCCGACTATAACTGACAGGGACGCGAGAATTTAAGTATTTACAAATATGTCTGCTCGTCCTGTTAACATTCTGCTCACTCCCTCCGCAGGCAATGAGCTGTCAGCAAACTTACATAAACATAAGCAGTATTTGACGTTGTCACGGCGGTGATGATGGAGGCAGCGAGGGCCTCTGAAACGTCGGGAGTTAGCTCCTCAATGTGTAGTGAAATGGGGGTCACGTCTGTCCATATTTTCTCTACACGGAACTACTTGACGGATTTTGATTAAATTTAGTGTTGAGGGAACTATGTTAAAAGGTATGTTAGTTTAATATTGCTTTGCATTTGTCTATTTTGTATAGAATTAAATACATTATAGAGATTTCTCAAAATATTGTATATCTGTACGTGTAACATAACATATAAGCACGATTCACAACTTTCATATGAAGAATTTTTAGATGTGGTGAATATTTGAATAAACACAAGGAAAAATATTGTACTTTGTAGTTGATATGTAGTGTGATCAAGTCAGGAAGAGAAATATGATTGGCTACGTGACGTGTAATCTCGTAGGACATAGAACCTAAGTTTGGCCATTCTCTGTGAAATAGCGTGGCCTTTACCTTCCACTTACAGTATTATCTACGTGCCATTGCAGGTCACGAAATGTCGTTAGCAAGAGGTCCTGTGGTGTAGAACACTTTAACGTCACTACAGACTACAGAAGCATAATTAAATTATGTGGGTTTTCGCTGCCTTTTATGTCACTGTGAGTACTAATTGTTGCATCATCACGCTAATGTAGCAGCTTTATCAAGCTGCATAAATTTAATCAAGAGATTCGTTTCCTCCAATTTGTATCTTGACGTGTAATAGCGAGGCAGTAATTGAAGCTGATTGATCAAAGTATCCCTGCATCAGGAACACATGCGATTATATTAAGTCACAATATTAGTTCATTTTGGGCAAAACCATCTCCATTTTGGATGCATATTGCTTGTTTATTGCATGTATTGATCGGTATGTTTGCAGAAATCGATTGAAAGAAATATTATGATTGGTGTTACTACCGTATCCTTGTACAGCGTGTAGAAGGGTACTGGAGCCTACTTATGCTGTGATACATAATGAATATCTATGAATACATTATTTCTGTTAGTTACAGTTTGATCATCAGTGTTGTATGTAAATAAAACGGACTCATTCATTACCGATATTATAGGCCTAGTTTAGGATATTATTCACTAAAACGTATTTAGAATTTATTTATAAACTAGTTTAGAAGCCTAGTAATTATTTTTTCTTCTGGGCTAGAAACACCCTTGCCTCAAAATAAATTTTACTAAGACGCCGTTCAAGAGATACCTATGTATGATTTCAGGTTTTCACAGCGGTGAGTATGAAGATTTCTGTCTTCTGGGTTGTTGCGCTGTGTAGTCTGGTCGATGTTTACCAACGTTTCAGAGGTCATACTGCCTCTGTCATCAGGGCGAAACATCTACCATACTACACAGCGCAACAACCCAGAAGACAGAAATCTTCAAGAGATATACCTAATCTCAAATTGATCTAGACCTTATATGGAATAATTCTGTTCTTAACAATTCAGCTTCATACTAAGTGTGAAGTGTCCAATCATTTACGTTCTCACACGAGCATTCTTCATGTTATTAACTTCCCACTAAGTATCGTCTGTCTCCAGAAGTTGAAGTCTTGACTTGATATACAGCGACCAAAGTCAACGCCGTTACCCGAACGAATGTAACGGAACTAAACATAATCTTAACGTATGTTTTACAACCGATTTACCCCCAACCTAAGAAATGCAATATGTCGGAGTTAAGCTCGTATGTCATCTGTTTCTGACTTGCAGGACACAAGGGAAGTTTATTCTTTCCGCAACTGATATGTGTAAGCGAGTATGTTTGTGGAAATGAATTGGCCATGGGGGTAGCTCAGTCAGTGAGGCTGGAGTTTACTGTCAAAATTTATATATGCTACCATAGGGTAGTTTTGGGAAATTGAGGCTGAGGGAGTTATGGTCATCAGACCGTGACTAGAACTTGAGGTTTCTCTCCCCACCGGCAGAGAGAGAGACACATCCGTGACGATCGAGAAACAAACTCAGAACGTTCAGAACAAAAGCGTTATAAGTTCACAGAATAATCGATCACTATTTATTGAGCTGTATCGACGATACCTTCGTAAAGTGGCGTAAGTCCGAAAATAACAAACGATGATTGCTGCTTCAAAGTCTGTATTTATTACCTAAGGTATCCCCTCAGCTATAGGTTCGTGTGTACATTGCAAATCATATTCATATAAATGTTTAGAAAAATCAATAAACATGATCTGTGAGAAATTTATGAAAGTTGTTTTTCTTTCGTGACAGTTTTGGGCTTACGCCCTTTTACCGTAGCACCGGCGACATGAACCTGTCTTTAAAATATGTTTATGTTTTTTGAGTGTTCTTTTGCGCGAAGAAACACCTCAGATGTTACAACCTGAAGACGGTTCAGTCGCACATGAAGTCCGTTCATTTTCTGCTACTGATTTATCTGTTGCATTTTCCTTCATCGGTAATAGTAGAAGTCCACATGGGTTTCTAGATGAACTAATTGTACGGCTTTATCTTTGTGTTCACACAAAGAATAATATTTCCTTCCCTTTGTTCTCTCACCCTAAGGGAAGAAGCTAATTTAGGGTGTCTGAGCACAGGGGGCTGAGGAGAATATGTGGACCGAAGAGACGAATGCAACAGGAGGCTGGATAAAATAGCATAATGGGGAGTTGAATAATGTTTTACTCTTTACCACATATTATTAGGTTGATTAATCCATGTCATATGAGTTGGGCGTGTCGTATAGTACGCATAGGAATTATGATAAATTCTTGAGCAATTTACTTGATAACGCAGATAGAACAGAAAACTTAGGAGCTCTAGGCGTAGATGTTAGGATAATATTAAAATAGGTATTGGAGAAATCGGATGTGACGATGTGGGCTTTTGAACACGGTATTGGATCTTGGGGTTAAAGGATGAGAATTCCTCGAGTAGCTGAACCACTCGTGCTTGAAGGAGTAAGTCAATGTTTTTCCTTGCTACGCTTGAGGCAACAGAATGTTTACTGTCATGAAAAACCAGTAACGGAAAGATAAAATTAACATTTTCTGTGCCTGCAGTTTTACTGCAAATTGATATAAAAATTCTCAACGTTTTCAGCAACGATAATAAATCACTCTTCTGTCTGCGTTGAGCCTCATTTGAGACATTATCTCGCGGAGAGCGAGACTCAGATAACGTAATGGAATACCGGTGTCCACACACGTGACATAAGCTAATCTTGCTCTGTGCATCATCTGTAAGTCTGACAGACTGAGTCTCGCTTTCCCTCCGCTGTCAGCTTCAAAACCTCCCCTTTAACAGATGATTCAGGCAGTCTTTAAGCTGGATTCCGTGCAATGAGAACTCCCTTCCGGCGGGAAAAAATCGTTAAAAGGAGTGATAAAAAAGATGAGTCAGTTGGTTGATGTGTGAAGTAGATAAAAGTACCTAATGGGAGGTATTTCCTCGTCGTCGTTTGATGTTGTGATCAAAACACGCCGTCAGAAAATTTTAACACTTGTTTCATTTGCCAAACATTTGACGAGGTGCTTACACATTCCAATCAGAATCCAGAGGCGGCGCGAGAAAATCTTATCTGAAGTCCTTGGCAGCCTTGTTCATGCTTAAGGTCCGGTATGGTAGCAAGATAGATTTTGTGGAGCTCGTAATTAAAATTGTGGTAGCAGAAACCCCATTTATAATAACTCCATGGATAAGATTGGTACTTCGGAAGCCAATCGTTGTTTTATTCAAATTTCCTGCCTTATGATTACGGTGTTAATAATAGTCCGCAACCGATTCCTTTGCAAAGATACACGAATTTAGCTCTATCTGGTTTATTTAATTTGTATTTTAATATTATCCTCGCTGTTAAAGGAGCACTGTGGGTTCAGATGTCACTATGATATGATTCCTAGCAAATGTCGAAACGGATTCATAATCGTAGAAGTAACTCTCAACCAGACCGGGATAGCTCAGTCAGTATAGTGACTAGCTACGGGCTGGACGACCGGGGTTCGATCCCCGACGGGGCCAGAGGATTTTTCCTCTAGCCTCTGCGTCCAGACCGGCTCTGGGACCCACCCAGCCTCCTCTACAATGGGTACCGGGGTCCTTTCCCGGGAGTAAAGCCGGCCGGGGCGTGATGCTGACCACTCACCCCCACCTAGTGCCGAGGTCAAGGAAGAGAAGAGCTATACCTCCACTCACCCCAAACGCCTACATGGCGTATAGTGGGACAAACTTTACTTTTTTTTAACTCTCAACCAGAACAGACTTTTAAGCCTAATACGTAGAAACTGCGATAGTTTCTCCCATCTGTGTCGAGATCTCCGGAGAGGTTTCTTTACTTCAGGTTTACCGACTAGAATCTTTACGAATTTCTCATCGAAGTTTGAACTGCACCGTGAAAACGGTGGGCTTTGGTGCTTCACGCCAAAGTTGCTTTGCCATTCAGAAAGGAGCCCCCAGCTGTAGACTGGATGAGCGCCAGAACTAGTTTGGAAATCGAAGCACCGGTCGTCTGCCCCACAGCTAGTCGCTTTATTTGCATATATATATACTGACTTCAGGTAAATAAGCATTTTCTATATTTTCATCTCTTCGTTTTTCTGCATGACCTGGTTTCATGCGCGTTTATTAATTATTTACGTCAGACGCAGGGAAATTATTTGGCTGTTCATGTCAGCCAAGAGTCTTATAAACGGAGCAGAGAGATCTATAAAACTGCCTCGAAGCATGTCCGTTGTCTGTATTTCGAGGTCTTAATCTGGCTTTGTTTCCTTTCCTGTGCCAACATCTTCTTTAGGGTCTCTCTCAATTACATGAACTCCTTTTCATTCCAGTGTATGCAAAAAACTGTAAAGCCGGCTCTGGTAATATTGCGAGTTATCAAGATGGAGAATAGAATATAACAAAACTCGACTCCATTTACGAACGTCCTTTCAATAAAGTTCCATACAGAGCTCAGAATAACAGCCAATTGTAGAAGGAGAAGTGACAAGAAACAAAAATGTTCATTCGTACAGTTCTCGCCTTTGTCAGATATGAGTTGTAGAGCTAAGTCTTTTAGAAGCGTGACGTTGGAAATATGAAGAAGCAAAATATGGGATATAAGCATACCAAGGGATTACGTAAAATAAAATGTATTTTTATTCGTAGTTCTCTGTAATGAAAATATATAAATTTTATGTTGCTGAAATGGAGGCGTCTTCAGTATGGAGACACTGGAAATACGTTGGCCCCTGAAGAAAAGCTCAGCGGTTGTAGCTAACAACTGTACATACAAGTAGGGGTGTAACATTTTTGTCGCCCCTCTCTGTAAGTTGGTATGTTGCCGACACAAACTCTTCGTGGTTCGAAAAAGAAGCTTTGATTGGAATCCAACCGAGAAGGAAATTGCTTAACGAAAATATAATGCCATATCACCCTGAAAGTGGAGGTAGTAAGTACCTCTGAAACATCAGTAAACTTCTATCAGACTACACGGCGCAAAATCTCAGAAGACGGTCGTATTCGTTATTAAACTTTTACTAAGATATTTTATTAGGGTAACTAAATTAACTTCACGGGGCAGAATCTTTCTTAAGAACCTGGCATTCGCTCAGTTGGTCAGTAAATTTCCTATCAGGAGACGGTTTATTCAAATCTACTCCCTCACCCACACACACACACACACCCTAATTGCCAGAGAAGTAAACACTATATTATTATGGCCCGCTATTTTGTACAACCCTGTTTTATGTACTTGGCGTATCCATTCAGCAACCTTCTGCATACATGGTCCATGAATATTACTAAGCTTTTATATTCGGGTCATGCATCTACTGTCTTGTAGCTGTGGTGTTTTAATGTTCTATATATCTTTTGCTTCTACGCCTGGCGCACTGAATAGGCCTGCGCTCTTGGTTTAAACTTCCTCTTGCTGCCAGAAGAAGAGGGCGTATGTTGGGGGAAGACGGGTTTTGAAGCAAGGAACTTCCTTGCAAACAAAACTTTGTGGTTGGAAGGGTCGGAGCCTATTATCACCTCGTCCTCATATAAGAAATACATCAGGAGTGTGAGTTTCACTCGAAGAATGGCCCGTTTCATGATCACCGCCTTCTAAAAGGAGCGAATGACGTCGGGCTCTTTCTTTCTTTTTTCCCGCCGTCTCCTGTTTTATTCTTCCTTCAGAGATAGTTTAGGAAGACAAGAAAGGGTTTAAAGGGAAATAGAAAAAGGTGATGGAAAAAGAGGGTAAATAGTGAGCGTTGAGAGTTTTCTGACGTAGAACAATCGAGGGGTGCACTTCTAACGCCTGAAGACTGTTTAGGGTCGGTAGGAGGATTGGAGAAAATAAGGGATGGGTTTTACTCTAGTCATGAGGTTTTGATAGCTTGGAGCTTTCCCCTAGATAATGGGTATTTTTCTAGTTCCTTGTGAAGTTTGTGAAGCTGATCTAAAATTTTCCCAGAATATAGCTTAATATCTCCCAAAAGGGTTATAAAAACAATTATCGCACAGCCTACTTCTGTGAGAAAAGGGATGAATACGAGGAAGATGATTCTGTCATGGGTTGAGGAACGAACAGGTGCCTTTGCTTCTGTGAGATTGGCTACCTTTCAAAATGCGCACGAATGCTTTTCGGAGGTGACTGTCTTCTGGGATGTTGTGCTGTGTAGTCTGATAGCAGTTTACCGACGTTTCAGAGGTGCTTGCTTCCTGCAACATGGGGGCGAATTGTTTCATCTGTCATTGCAGAGAGAGTTTCCCTTTGGGGAGTGATCAATAATTTTGAGATTCGTAATTTCAAGGAATTAATTATATGCATTTTGTAATTCTACTATAATGAGCATTAAACTGTTATACAATCTAACTCAAAAAAACGACACGGAATGTGAAAAACTAATCAAGGGACCGGAATGTATGCCCTAAGACATCAGTTCGTGATGTGTGCTGTTGGTGTTACCCTTTTGCAATGTTGGGCTCCAAATATAGTACAAGTATTGTACTGTATAGTCCGTCAACTTTTGTAGCTTGCTATAAAGTAATTTACCAGTTGCGAATGGCGGGTTGAACCCTAGACACACCTGTATTACGGATAACTAAACATTTACGAATGTGTCAGAGTTTCAGATTTTCGACAAATGAAAAGTTTCTTTAAATTCTGCTTATGTATGTGTGTGTGTGTGTGTGTCTGTCCTACTTTTAAAAGTTTTGGAATTGCTCTAAGTTTTTTCGTTGGTTTCTTGTTTCTTCAGACAGATTTTTACCTTTATAGAAAAGTTTATCTCTTGCTGACTACCAACATGTACCATCAGAATTCGCTGTCTTCTGTTACACTTGTTCAGGCAGGTACAAGAAAAGGGACAGAGATGCGAGAAAGTTGGGTCTTCCGTGTTCTTTGTGAGTGATCTGGCAGCGTCTCGTGCTTTAAGAGTTTTCCAGTACACGAAGAAGATAATCTATCTCTGAAATGTCGCTTTGCATTTCAACTTGAACGCTTTAAGCTCTCTTCGAGCGGTTTGTACAGAATATGTGCCGATTCTTTGTCAACGAACTCTTGATTATGCTACTCCAAATTTAAAATATCTTTCTGTAGAAAGATTAAAACAGTTGCATGTGATATCTTTTATATCGTGTTGTACATGTGCAAGCTTTGTCTGTCGTCAAGAAACATTTGTTACCGCAAGCTGTAAAGATGGAACAAACATTTTAATGCCGTCCCTGATATTTTGAGAACGAGAGATGAGTGATCTAACACCTGCTAAATGCAGTCCTTTGTACACAGGTCTACACCATGAAGATGACAGCTTTATGGGATATTGCGCGATCAGCGACCTCTTGATGGAACAGTATGTGCCTCTGAAACGTCGATAAACTTCTGTGAAAATTGACAGCACAGTATCTCAGAAGGCAGTGATCTTCATACACGCCTTTGTATGAACCTGATATGTCTCAAGTTGAAAGGAAAATTAGAAGTGTGGCTTCAAGAGGTTAGCCAGTACACGGATTCAGATCCAAAGAGTGCTTCGTTAAACAATATGCCCTCATCAATCAAACCAAGAAAATCACACATGACACTAATAAGAGACGAATCACGTTTAGTGCTATTTGTATTACACTTAATGTATCGTGTTTGCGCTGGTTTACATCGCGACAGGGCTTACGTCATAAATCATAGGCGGGTTACGAAATGCTATTAATTCTATATTCTCATGCAACGTTTTGCGTATTATGACGCATGATGTAGACTACTTGTAAGGGGAGTTGAAAACAGTGTGTTACAGGGGGACCAAGAAATGCGAAACCCCGAGTACCTGCTTAGTGGTGATAATGTTTTATGTAATTTTCCCCGGAAAAATATCTTTAAATATGTCAAGCAACTCTGTAGTCTCCTCGTCAGTATTCTTTTAAATTCTTGTGATGAAATATTTCGCGTGTCCTCTAGCAATAAAGGAACTTGGTTCACTGGTCGTGTTTCTAGAGCACCACTGCGGACATATTTGAGAATTTGTGCACAGCCTCTGTTGTAGTTCGGCTGAAACCCAGAAGATCTGTGCCCATAATTATTTATTATCTTGTCACTGAATTTATAAAATTACATATCCTGAAACCAGCAGTATATTCAGTTCCCCAAAACGTCGTCTCATATGATGATCTCTTTTCAACATAATATTTGAATAATTAATCAACCATCGGCTTCAATTTTTTGTCCTTATTTTATTGCTTGACATCTGTAGTTTATACAGTTAAATTACAGTTAGGCCATAAATATATACTAAACAAATTTATTGGCCGAAATTTGAAGTAACGTTTCTTAATACTCAGTATATTTGATTTCATGAATAATCACTGTTTAAGGGGAAAGTTTATTACCGTATTTACAGGTGTTCCCCTCTGACCAATTTCTTGAACCAGAAGAATCAAATGTACATACGACACTCCATTTTATAGATATGTTTTAATATTATTCTCCATTATACTTAGAGATTTCCAAGAGTAGTATAATTTGTTCGTTCTATTACAAAAAAAAATTATTTTTCTTTTTTAAATTTGTGCCACATGTCTTGCTCATCTTAGGTTCCCTGTCATGTAAGTTTCTGTGTCCAACTTGCTCTTTCTTACGTCGACATACTATCATCTTTGTGGAAGGTCTACTCCTCAGGAATCTGATAAACTAAAGCATACGGCACACCGTCAGGATAACCGAGTGTGTTCCTCATTATGGACACTTTCGTCGTCGAAGAATTCTCTACGCTGATGTTTGATGTGCTGGGTCGTTTCATCATTCTGGCACATCCTGTGGGAGAGAAGATCAGATATATGGAATATCTTTTTTTACTTGCTTTTGTACTGAAACACTCTAATGCACCGTTCGGAATGATTCCACGCAATGAAATATTACTTGAGCTCTGTCCAGCAGAAACCAATGTTTTGAGTGATGCAGGGGCTACTGGGTAATGTTAACATTGAGATGTGTTTGCTCGCTCTCTCTCTTAGTCACGGGCTCCCCAGCCCTTCCATCCAAATGCACATACACAATTCTTGTCATGTAGGAATGGAAATCGAAAAGTTACATTTAACAAGGAGAAGGGGTTTGAAGGGAAGTGTTTGTATAGGCAGAAGGTATAAGCCATTATAAATGATCCCGATGCCTCTCACCCTTTTTGGAGCTAAACCATGGCTTCTATCTAAAACGAGTTACGGATATCAATCTATGAAAACAGAACGAAGAGCCATTGCAAGATTGTAAACAGAAGTAATAAGTGATGGATATTCTGGGACCCGACATGTCCGCCTGAAAGTTTTGATAAATACACCATAAAGTTAGTCTGTGTCGCAATCAGGTTAAAGTTCTTGGTGTTGTAACGACATTTATTCATAATCGACGACATCGGTAATGCTGGTTTATCCGGTTCTCTGAGTGTTTGGTGTCGAGATTTGAAGGGCATGCCGACAAATAATGAGGCGGGGTAGCTTTGACTGTTATTTCCCCTGTAACTTCGGTTTCGGGTCTTACACTGTCGTATTGAAACAAATGTCTTGTGATGTATAAATATATGAAATTATAATAATTCATGTTGAATGAAGAGACATTTAAGAAAGAAGCCGAAGGTAAGTGCTGAGGCGTTGGATGAAACATGATAGTTCCCAGAAAGGGCAGATGAGTGGGACAAATTGTTCTGGGAGCTAACAAATAACAGAAGAAGCTGTTCTTTCTGTCTGAGCATGCGAGTGTTACACAAAGCAATCAGAAGCCGAAATAGACCAACTTATAACAGCTGGAAAATGTCATCTGAGAAACTGAGAGTAGAGCGTGGTGACCAAGAAAAACAAAAGACATACAAGTTGCTACCAAGTAGGAAATTTCTATCAAGTTCGGCGGCTAGCTCCCTTTCTCCCTCACCACCCTTCACGATACGCACAAAAAATCTAAGAGCATAACTTCCAGCTAAAGAGAAGTTTTATGACAACTCCTACTTTGGCGAACGATACTTTTTTATTCTTGTCCCAGTTTGCGAGACAATTCTGTTCTTGTCTTAACGAAAAAAAGTACCATTAATTTCGCAACTGTATGCTATAGCTGTCTTTTGTTTTTATTGTATAGGAGGTAAACAAATTTAAGAAACGTTACCGCCCCAGTCAACGACACGTCTCCACATCTCCTCTGCGGTTTGTAGTCGGTTAGCTGCTTCTGCTTCTTAGTCACATCGACGTACTTGAGCCGCTTGTCATGTTCCTAATCGAAGATAACGGACGTGCTTTGACTTTCGTGCAAATATGTTGAGAAATCAATCAGTGGTAAATAGCTAATATATAATATATAATATATGATTTGAGGTTGTCACAGCGGTGACTATGAAGATTTCTGTCTTCTGGGTTGTTGCGCGGTGTAGTCTGGTAGATGTTAACCAACGTTTCAGAGGTCATACTGCCTCCGTCATCAGGGCGATTCTTAGTATGAAGATTTCTGTCTTCTGGGTTGTTGCGCTGTGTAGTCTGGTCGATGTTTACCAACGTTTCAGAGGTCATACTGCCTCCGTTATCAGGGCGATTCTTAGTATGAAGATTTCTGTCTTCTGGGTTGTTGCGCTGTGTAGTCTGGTCGATGTTTACCAACGTTTCAGAGGTCATACTGTCTCCGTCATCAGGGCGATGAATCTTCAGCAAATATATTGTAATGGTAGATATGTTTATAACTTAATACGGATTCGCTGTGGATAGGGACCGGTGGTGGTCTAGTGTGAGTGCGGTGTTGAAAATTCTGGTTCCATAAAAGGCGAGAAATTTTATGGCTAACGGAACGACTTTTAGATTCTTAAGAAGGGCACTGCACAATGGAATAATTTAATTTATATATGTATTCCAGAAATTGGGCAAAACTGAAGTCCTCTTCGTGTCTAGATTTCGTTGATTTTCAGCTGGCTGTGAGATGGAACGTTTTGCATATTATATATATATATATATATATATATATATATATATATAAAATAATAGTTTATTTATATAATTATCTATGAGAATACGTAGCTGTGGGTTGTGTGTTATTAACTTCTGCTTTAGGTGTTGATGGGAGATCAGCTTTACCCTCTGGTCATTGTACCCTTCGGTAAAGAGGGTCTGGTACCCGCTTTTAGGGAGCTGTTCTGTTTGCGGTGGCAAAGAAAAATGTTTGTCCCTGCTGGGTATCGAAGCGCGGGCCAGTCCGTGGCCAATTACTTTACAATCTGAGCTACGACCCTAGTAATGAGGAAGCTACAGTTCTCTGTGCTCGCTAATGGCTTTCGGAAGTCCACTGCAAGTTCAACTTTGGTATTGATGTTTTGTGCTTTTCATCATGTTTAAAGTCGTTATGTAATTGTTTTGATAGGAATCGATTGCTGCACTCGCTTTAATGTCCAATTTGGGAGGGACCCGGTGATCAGTTTGCTACTGCTGATGATACTGAATGCTACTAGAGTTGGTATCTGCCTCATTGTTTACAGTTTATTTCAAATGTGTACTGAGATTGCTTTTTACCAATTAATTTTTTCCCACTCTCAAAGTAATTATATACAATAATTTAAAACAATCAAAGAGTGTTTATTTAAGTATAGCAATAAAATGAAACTACTGTGATTGAGACAGTCACGCGGAACAGTAATGGCTGGTGAAAATCTGTGGACACTCGACAGTGTATAGATAAACCCAGTGCTTCTCAGTTATCGTGCGGCCATATTTTGAGTTAAAGTGCGTTTCTGCTTAATTAGTGCTGGTTGACAGCAGTAAGACATTTAGCGTCCTCCTCCTATCTGATCGGCGTATGCTACTGTTTATTTCCGTCTGACTTATCTCGTATCTTTGTTTCTATTACGTTCTGCCGTAAACAAAAATATTTTCGAAACTTAACAACTAAATAACAAATTACATGGCGCAGAGAGTCCTTTTAAGAGCTCATATTGGCTCAGATAGTTTATTTTTACCACGTTTTATGGAATTCATAAGTTCTTTGACGAATTCACAGGGGTCTAAATCGCATCCCTGTCCTGTCCCGGATGAATCCAGCCTATGTCGTTGCACACTACTTTATCAAGATCAAGTTGAATATTATCCTCCCATATACATTTAGGTTTCATTACTTCGTGTTTTCCGACTTAAATTTTGTATGCATTTTGCATCTGTCCTGTGTGTGCTACGTGCCCCACAGTGAGTATGGTGGGGGGGGGGGGTCCCTTCTTTGGAGGTAAAGCGCGGCCGGGGAGTGACGCTGTCCACTCACGCCCATCTAGCGTCTAGGTCAACAATGGGTTGGAGCTACACCTGCCCCCCCCCCCCCCCCTCAAGCGTCACCAGGAGATGCGGGACAACTTTACAGTTTTACATTTTATTGACGACGTAGAGAAGGTTGAGGAAAAGTGAGTTAAGTGACAGTAACTCTTCACCAGTCACATTTACATCGTTCGAGTTTTGAAAGGAATGCTCGTGTTTCTTTTTTGAAACATATGAATCAGTTATATGTGCCTTCCAACCCAAGATTCAGTTACAAACATTAGTAATGTGGACAGTAAATAGCAGATTTTCATGAGACATGGTATGAACAGTAGACCATTGCATGTCACCCCATCGTGGGACGTTAAACTTGTCATCGACGGATCCAGGCTTGTTTCTTTGCACGGCATTAAACTCTGCAACCTCATCGATATTTTACACCTGTGTATTCCACCGTATAAAGCACGTATAACTTAAATAGGCCACTCATATTTTATTTGCCCTGATGTTTAGACGCCAGCGGGTATGTTCAGAGTGTGAGGGCGAGTTTAGCACGGCGGTCGTGATATATACCAGCGGTACTAAAGTTATAGTAATACTGATCGGGCAGCGTATTGGAAATAGGGCGGGCGAATGCTTTTTCGTGGTCGGATATGGTGGATTCTGCTCGGAGCACCCTATTTGTTACTAACCTCTGACGCAGCCCAACTTGTTGCTGGAACAGTGGACTATCCCCGGTCTCTCACTCCTCTTAGTGACTCCCTTGTATAAATGTTCTAAACTTTTTTAACACCTGTTTATTTCATCGAATGTCGAATTTAATGGAATGTTATAATAGAAGTTTTATGTAAATAGCTTCCTCCTCTGAAATGATAAGGGGAATCCATGCCTTATTTTGGTCTCCATCATGTATCTTGTGCTCATTTGCCATTCAGGTCTATGGATATGTATGTAACCCGTATTTAGTTGATGAGGTTGTGGGTTTCACTTCAATTTCAATGCCCCTGGTCATAACCCCCCCCCCCTCCCCCGTCTGTCCTGAGTAACTACTGGGGTCAAAACCGCATAACCAATAGTGGACAGGCCCATATCACCCGACTCGACTCCTCTGTTTGTCTGGGTCTGTCTGCTGTGTTCTTTACACAAGGGCTGAAATAAAAGACAGTGGGTTTTGTAACTGTAGCCCGCGGACCGCAGGCGGTACGCCCAGTAGCTATAAAATGAAATTCAAAAGTTTATACTTTAAGTTGAATAACTAAATTTGTTTAACAAAATAATGGCAACGGATGTATCTTTCGAAATTATACAGTTATCTTGTTTGTTAAACCTGTGGTAATATACGGTAGTGAGTAATGAAATCATGATGGCAGAGATAGAATAACAGAAGCACTATAGATGTGAACTTTAATAATATCTTCGGCTAGGTATAAGGACAGTTAGGCAAATGTATACTGATATGAATGAGAACATAAAAACATCTGCAGTTTAGCCTAGTTGAAGAGAGTTCTGCGTGTAGGATGAAGTGATATGGAATTACGAATCATAAGAGCAGAAGTAGTAGGAAGACGATGGCGGAGAGATGAAGAGGACTTTGTGGCCGTTACAGGCCTGTGCAGTTGCCTAATCAGGAAACACGAAGGGGAATAAGAACTAGAACAAATAACATCATATTTCGTTACAGTCTTCTGGGTTCCCCCGGTAACTTAAAAATTGGTGAAATATAGTATCAAATAGTCTGTGGAACTTAATCTTTGAGTAGCTGATAGTCACTCAGCCCGATCAAGAAATTCCCCCTTGTCATGAAACTGGAAGTTCCATTACCGTATTCGCAAGGGACCTCGTAACTTTGTCCAGGCAGTCCAAGTGTTCTTTCTATGATAATTTCGTGTATCTCCCCATGCGTGCTACGTGTGGAGCCTATGTCATATCCTGTTTTCTTAAAATCAATTTTAATTTTATCCTCTCATTTCTGATTCATATCTGATATATCCTAGCTTACACGTAATCTCACAGTACTATATCAGCTTTGTTCCCGTCAAGAAAGGTATTATATTCCACGGTGGAATAAGCCATTCGTCTACCTTCATCACACACTTCTTTCTTGTTAAAGTAATATACCATAAAAATTGGGCATTTGTCTCTATCTTAAAAATTCTGAATGTTATCTCATTTGTAAACCTGAGTTGGGTACGGTTTCGCATGAAACATGATAAGAAACTGGAGAAGTTGTCCCGTTTCCTTTAATCTGTCATCTCTTATATAAAAAAATAATGGAACAAAAATTATATGGCTCAACTTAATTCTTACTGGTACAAAACTTGACTCCACAAAAAAAAGTCTTATAAGAGCTGGAAAAGAGTCAAGTTTAAAGGTTAGATTCTTGGGGGTTTGGTGCTGAGTGAAACGAATGGGTTTCGTCAGGCGACTCATTGTTCCTGTCGCCACCCGTTTCCAAGGTAATCCGTCACCCTTGCTGGCGGTCTGTCAGTAGAATGGAACTGTTCAAAAGCCGAGCAGAGCCGGCACAAGCATCAGGAAATGAGAGCCAAAGAACCCTGTCCCCCGTCTCACGGGGTACTCCTCCCCTCCTTACCTTCTCGTTAAACTTGCCCCTTATACCCCCCCCCCCCCCAGAAAACTACTATTTGTCATTTCGTGTTGTGTATATTATGTTGAAGCAGGGGTGAAAAAGTTATGTCCGTACTCTGGGTTCATGATTAAGATTACAACGGACATCGAAAACCAGAAGGCTAAAGGCCTATACGTGGTCTCTGTCCTGAGGTAGTTAAATCCGGTTCTCAACCAATTTATGATCTATTTTAATATTATTCTCCCATGTATGTCCAAATTGCACATTTTTTCTTCTTGTATGTCTTCATCCATGTACCCTTTTGACCTTGAGCGGTCACCTCAAATACCCTCAACTACTGTATGATATTCTCTTAGAGTGATTTTCAAAATTAAATGTTGAAAAGTTGGATACTTATTTTTGGTGTGTTAGGTTTACATGTTAGGGCAAGAAATGTATTTATGAATATTGATTGTAGAGCCGTGTCCATTATAAAACAGGACGACTGGAAGATATATTTCGTGTATAATTTTTAATCCGGCTGCTTTTTGCAAGCCCATGACTGAAGAAATGCAGCACGAAATCCTAGTAATATTAATTTGAACATGTTACTCGAAATTTATTAAACTGAAGCATATATATATTTACATTCCGTTTTTGTGATTGAGGTCATAAATATGAACCTACCATTCATTTCTGGAATAAAATTGTTTTTCTGTTAGAATATTTCTCTTAGCATCTGGCAGTGTAGTGACTGGTACTTCTGCGAGAAGTCTCTCATTCCCTCAGAATATCCTACGGGTCGTCCTAACATGTTTTTTCGTGGCCACTCTTGGGAAATGCTGGAGGAATTCATTAGACTGCGACCGCTTCTGTTCATATATGTGGTGCCTTATCTTATATCTCATTGGGTGCCGCTGTATGTGCCGTCCAGTTTACATTCATTAAATAAACCAATAAAGGTGACATTTTTGCGTTGTACGCGTGAGAGTAAATGTCGAAGTTGGTCTTCTGGGGTGTTAACGCCGTATGGACTTTGCAACCCAGAAGACTAACATGGCCACCGCCAAGAGAACCTCAAATGCCAAGTAAAAGTAAAATATTCTATTCTCGTACGTGTCTTCAGAGAACGCCGAATTCATAAAGGTTGATATAATTTATACATTTGTCTGCAGCCACAACATGCCATTTGTTTAGCTTGTGGGACTTGTTCATCCCTTAGTAGTGACGTGAGAATTACTGGAGCTGTAAGCGGGGCACATCGGAGGCTTTCATACACCACTCTGATGCTTGATCCTCTTTCTGGCGAGCTCAATAAACTTCTTCCCGTATGCTCTACAGTAGCGACTGGGCATAATTAAGACTGCTGGGACTAAGTTTTTGTAAGGCGACGACAGTGGACAAAAAGGATTTGTAACAGGGTTGATGCACAGTTAACAAGAGAATTTGGAGACCCGGGCACAACCATTAAAGTTATAATGGTGTGAGTTCTGTTCTTTAATTCAGTAAGAAATTTCTGCTTTAATTTTTATTCACCTTTTTCGTTCTTTTAATATTCCCTTCTGCTTCTTTGTGTTGGTGTATTCAAATATTTTAATCGCTTTCAATTTGTTTTTTGTTTTTTATTTGTTTTGTATTTATTATAATCGCCATTCTTCCTTAGTAGAACGCGTTCTTACTATCTGTGCTGCGTAAAGTTGAATGATCGTCCTGGTGATGGAAACAGGAAGCGCCTCTGAAACGACGATTAACTTCTACCAGACTACAAGATGCAACAACTCAGAAGTCAGCCATTTGCATATTTTCTTCTATGATAGTTTTCGCCAGTGACATGCTGTTCTGTACTGCCATATCTTAAGAAGTAATATTACGTTCGCCTTCGACACGAGATCTTGCAGAATGTAACGACAACTCCCGTTTGATTACATGTCATGACAAAGAGTATTCTCGACAGAGCGGTGTTGTATCCAAGTTTCTTGTTGTACGACATTGCCCGAGTTTCATATAGGGTAGGGAGGGGCAATGGAGACTCCTTTTCATTCTGTTAAGTAAAGCCGAGGGTCGTTACGTATGCGTCTTGCGAACCCAAGTGAAGTCGAGGAGAGACGGAGGTTCTGTACAAGACGTCAGATTGCGCGCGTGTGGAATCGTTGAGGCGTGCTTCGGTTTGTATAGAATCGGGGGGGGTGTGAGGAGGCTTTGTGTGGGTCTACTGGTGCGGATTCTGTTTTGACTTGAGCGAAATACATAGTAAATGGATTTAACTGGGGTTCAAATTCAGGAAAATCCTCTATTTGGCGGATGGAATAGAAATTCCTCTCCTTTCAGAAACCCGCCATTCTAAATAAGGTTTCAATCCTCAGCTAAATTCAATAAAAAGTTGTCATTAGAAGCTGTTGAAGCGTGGCATTGAATACTGGGGTATAATCGTTTCCGTTCAGCGAAAACTGTTCAGCAATGCCACCTCTCTTCCAAAGACACTAATATCTTACCAATAACCAGCCTTTACGTTTCACACCCCTCGTCATGTGTGGTGCCTCAGTGCCGAGGGTTCCTATCCGGTGTCGGTACCCTGGCCCCACGCCAAACATACTACGTGATTTATTTTCTGTAAGCATCGCTCGGAGTGGATTTAACTAGCGGAACCTTTATAATAACTTGTAACTATTATTGGAAGCCGGTAACGAATTGATGTAGCATACCTGATAATGAAGTAATTATTAAGATATGTGACCAACCCCATGAAGCAGAGTGCGTCTTGAGAAGTTATTTAAAACCTGAAGGTTCATTACCGAGTCACAAGAACCAGCCACAGGATCCAGTCCACATCTCCACACCCTGTTATATATCCATATCCTCGCATATGTCGTCCAATTGGCTTTTGCTTTACATTTTATGACTGAAATTGTGTACGAATTTTTATTCCTCACAAGCTTACTGTTTGCTTTTATCAAATCCGTTGAATCGTCAATCTTAAGGTCTACCCCTCATCGGTTCTTTGCTCTGATTATTCGGTTTCTGTAACATATGTTGGGCACGACGTTCTGGAAGGCGTCTCTTCTCTACCTTTGGCACTGAGAAAATTCCAACATAATGTTGTTATAATGAATCGATTATTCTTAAAATTATTCATTGTCAGGACTTTCTCCATCGTATGTTCTTTAAACCCACGACGTTTTGGAGGCTGGTTCTGTCTCCGGCTTCAGGTGAGAGGTACCTACTCTGGACCAGTCCAGTGACAGAGATTAGCTCTATCTAAGGTACCCAACAGAGTAGGTACCTCTCACCTGAAGACGGAGACAGAACCAGCCTCCGAAACGTCGTGGTTTTAAAGAACAAACGATGGAAAAAGTCCTGACAATGAATAATTTTAAGTGTAAACTACCGTCGTCAGAAACCTTTGGAATTGAATCGATTATTGTCACACTTTGTGCTTATTCTACATATTTCCGGACTGCCTTTCATATCTGGAGGCCGTTTTCTAGGACAGGAAACCAACTTTATTTAACTACCAGGCTTATCACAACATAAAATATGAATAAATTTAAGTGGCGTGGATTAATTGACGAGTATTTCTTGTCCTGTAGGTCTTTGGTTCCTTGCGTGCGGGGCACCGCTTTCACACAGTGCTTACTTTAGACAGGATTCTGTCTCATTCGTTTAATTCATACCCACATATAATTGGTTTTAATGGGTCGCATCGCTACAGACTTGACCACGGCGAATTATTGAAATGGATTAATGCGGATTTTCCCTTTCGCCGGGCCGGCAATCCAGCTAGCATGTGCGAGCGATGTGTATGGCCCCCTACGGTCACCCCAACTACCCGTGTCTTCTCACTCCCCCGACCACAGTAAAGTCAGTCTGCTATAGTCTAATTGGGTGGGGAAAACCATACTAGGGGTGCACAGGACCATACCAAACGCGTAATCGTGTCCACACATGGAATAGCAGCCTGGGATTCTGCAAGATGCAAGGTGATCGTCACAGATGCGTTTTGAGAGTGGCTGGCTGAACACGTGCTATTGGTAAGTACAGCACAGATACACGAAACTAGCTGAAAATAAAAGACATATTAGGTTCTTGCAAAGGCATATAAGCAGATGCCTGTTTTATGCAATGTTTCGCTGTGTAGTCCCATGTCAATTGACAGACGTTTCAGAGGTGCTTACTGCCTGCATTGTGAGTCCGATGAGTCCTCTGAAACGTCGGCCAGTTGCTACGAGACTATACGGCGCAACATTCCATAAGACAATCACTATATTTCTGGAATGTCTTATTCTAAATTTGGTGCTGGAGCAAGCCCCCACAACAGAGCACTCTACTGATTGCGGGTGAACACATTAGCATACTTTTTCGGGAGGGCAAATTACCTCCTTGCCTCCCCATTATGACTTACCTTGGTGCTGGTTTAGGGTAGGAAGTTTGTCAATAACGATATCAAGTATTGTGATAGTCGTGGTTTCTTTTCTCGAGTGACTTTTACGGGCAATACGAACATATACGATGTAGTCCTAATGTACACATTCGCATTTTTTACAACTTAAAATATTTTATTCCATAACAGTAGAAATTCGTGTGGTCAAAAGAGCATTGGTTTTAGTCTGCATAGCTTACAGCTGACGACCACATAAAATGTCTTGCTTATTAATTTACAATAAAGAACATTAATTTTTGTCGTCTATTCGTATACGGTGGCATAATCAAGATCACCTTGAATCAATATATGTAATGTTTAAAGTCGCAGTTCAGAGTATTTTATCTTCAACAATTTCATGTATCAGCTTTAGTAAATGAAAGGTTTAGCTGGAAATTTCAAACCACGCGGTTGTAAATATCTTAAGGTGCACTCCATTAGATATGTAATCCAATTATACATTCTAGCAGCATGTTTCGCTGAAATGAAATAGCTGTCCTTTTGCAGCCAGCTCTTGTTTGATGTGGGATTAAACCACACTTGCGTGTATTCACTGAATCAAAATGGCGTTGACGGAGGACTGGGGAACAGTGGGTAAGGAACAGCAGTGCTTTCCCAGAATATCAAGATTCGCGTTAGCTGACATGTGTCTCGTGTTTGTGTCGTTTTACGTCAGAGCTAATCGGCTGAGCTCACAGTGTAGGTCACCCCTATATTGCACATTGCAAAGTGAAATCGCGTGGATGTGCTGGCGTATTACGCTTGGCATGTCGCTACTGAACATTACAATATTGTTCTGTATCTGTAAACAGATGACTGTTCGGAGCCCAACTCTCTGATTTAACACAAAAAGTACTGTGTAAATATTTCTAAATTGGTCTTAAGGGAGGAATTGTAATCGGGAATAGTTGTGGTTATTTATTTCTGCTACATTGAAATTTAACCCCTACCTCACATATAATTCGCATAAAATCGACTGATAGCTCTGGGAATTTATGTTATACCACGTATGTTAGTGTTCATTGCACAAATCGAAGTAGAATTTACTCCATGACATAACTAGCATTTATTAAATCCTTGCCCAGTGGGCCTAACCGTAAATATCAGAAGATTCCAGAATTCCAGTGCCTAGTTTTTGTATGGAATAATAAACTTTGAGTATTAAATGAACTGCATCATTCCGTGATTTCCAGTGAAATAAACCACTCACATGTATAAGTGCCGAGCTTAAGATTATGTGGAACTAATCCGTAATTCCGTCCATACTTCTTTATAGCGTGGTGCCCGTGTTCATTCGGTTCCAAATTCTTGGCGTATACCCAACCACGGAAGGGTGTGATGCACAAATGAAATGCTTCTTTCTGATTCCACCCCCACACTTACAGTGGTATCTTTTTTGTTGAAACTTTAAATATATTTGAAAGCCCTGCACTTCTAAACGATCGAGTAGCTCAGAAAGTTAAGAAGAATTTTCTGGGGCGGAGGAAATCCTGTCCTGTGAAAGATTGGTACATGAACATAAAATACAGGTGGCATTAGTATTGTCTGCTTACAACGCTTAAAGGCTTTTCGATGTAGTAAACATTTTATTCAGTACAAAGAAAAATACGTGACTTGTTTCGGTTACCTAGTATATTTGCATTTGCAAGAAAAAATTGACAGTGGAACCACGGTTCCCTAGTTAACGTTGAATAACGTTTAACTGTAGAAGTATATTTGTACTGAAATAAAATTTTATTTACACATTAATGTGTACCTTTACATATTATCTATACGTGACGTCATCCGCCGACAGCTTATCTATGTGTTGCATCATGTACTCAACACACTCATTCTAGAACCGTTCTTTGTTAACAAATACATGGCCAAAACTCCTAAACCGTAAGAGTTAGCTGAAATCTGTTTGCAAATTTGAAAAGCTCGTGTTTATGTACGTATTTCACTCGCAATATGTCCGATCTAACTCTTACGCTTTAGACGTGGCAAGCGGTTGAATTTAAGGAACGAGGGTATAGTTATTAAATGTTTTGGGTAATTATTTCGACAATGTGTAAAATATGCATTATAGAATAAAGTAAACATCATGTAGAAAAAGCCATTTATATACTCTTTAATTTACATATGGGTTTATATTCTCTATCTTACATAGGTCTCGAGTTATTGGTGTTTGAAGAAGTTACACACCAGCGTTACCTTACATATTACAGTTTCCGTCGAGTGTACCGTGATTTTATAAACGTTATTCAACGTTGAAACATCAAGACAGGGAGTTGTATGTGAAATATGTGTTTGTTTACTCTGTCGAATTTCAGCACCCCAACATTTGTTTTAATGTCCTTGATTCCTTGGCGCATGGGCGACTCTGGTAGCATGATACACTCTGTACCACAAATAGTTCCTGTGTCCTGACATTGCCAGCTCTACTGTTATTTAAGCTTCAGGTCTAGTGGTTAGAACGCTGGCCTTGCCTTGTAATCCTGGGGTCTCGGGTTCGATTCCCGGCGGTGCCCGAATTTATAACTTGTGTTGGGCAAGGCCGTGGTCTAGGCAACACGGAGTTTTCCTCCGGGGGCTTCCCCAGTTTCTCCGTGGCATCCCAACAATTACTCCATTCACACACAGAAGAAGGCAATGGCAAACCACTTCTGGATCATCTGCCAAGAACGTATATGAACAGGTCCCAGTCCGAGAAAAGGATGGAAGGATCCTGTTCATATGGACCTGTCGTCAGACAGAACACTAAATAAATAGTTGTTTAGATGGCAGACGGTATGAAACTGAGTGGCAAAATATGGATACGTACGGCAATGACGTCTCTCTACCGTGTTAGTCAATATAAGTCATGAAAAGATTATTTCTTCAATTTGACTGTTCGGACCGCAGTAGTAGTCATGGCGTCCACCGAGTGTGGCATCTCAAAGCGAGTTCCTTTGATTTATGAAAAAATTAAGTGCTAAAAGTGCTGATATGGGAATGTTAGTGAACTGGAAACAAATTAATGTGCTAGTTCAAGTGAAGAACGAGATGTGAATTGCGTGGCGCGTGTTCCAGACGATGTAGACTTGCCTCTAATATCAACAGGTTGATCATATGTTGGTGTAGATTGTTATGTAATTCTACAGGGCGAATGACTGGGCTGATGCTTTCAGATTACTTTATTTAAAGTATGAGCCAACAGAATAGATTACAGTGTTATTTAGTGATAAACTAAAATTACTATTATGACCATATTAAGTGGGTCCAAAGTTATTTGTCAACCAGATCTGCCTTTGTTCGCATTTTAGGACAGTCTTCTTCTTTCTACGCGGTGTTATCTGGAGTTCCACAAGGCTCTGCCTTGGGACCTCTCTTATTTCGTGTTTTTATTAACGACCTTTGTAAAAAAAATTAAGTATTCAAAATTTCTTTTATTTTTTGATGACTTGAAACTATATTGTGATATAAAATCTGTGGATAACTGCAAATCTATTCAAGCAGATATTGATTCCGTACATGAGTGGTGTGATGATAATAATATGGAACTTTATATTGAGAAAACCAATAGAATTCATTTTAATTACTTTGTTAGTGTTATTTTAATTTTCCGTACTGACTGTATAAAAGATTTTGGTGTTTCGTTAGACAGTAAACTTTATTTTCATTGTCATGTAAATTTTGTTATTCTCAGGCACTGAGGACCTTAGGGCTTATTCTCATTATTACATATAATTTTTCCTCTGTAGACATTCTTGTTGTTTTATATAATGCTTTAATTAGGTCAAAGCTTTAGTATGCCTCGGTCGTATGGAATAATCTTACACAGACAGATTCTAATACATTAGAAAATATTCAAAGGAAATTTGCCAGTTTGTGCAATTACCGGTTCTTTCAGTTTAATATCACGCGTAAATATGAATTGATTTTAACTACTTTAAATTTTAGAACACTTTATTGCAGACGACGACATCTCGATGCTTTATTTCTTATTAATGTGTTTAAGGACAAAATTAATTGCAATTCCATCATGTACACTGTTGGTATTCGTGTGCCATCAAGGCAAATAAGAGAATTTTCTACATTTAGTGTGTGCAGTGCACTTAGACATAGTCCTTCAGCCAGGTGTGTCATCGCTGCAAATGACGTATGTAAATCTTTGGACGTATTAAGTATAAACATTGTTTCATTTGAAGGCACTTTCTCAATAAGGGAAATGATTTAGATAGTTTGACCAGATTGGTGATTTAGTTTGGTTATTTTTTAATTTGATTTTTGTTTTTATTCTGTTCCTTGTATTTTATTGTTTTACTTTTATACTAGTGTTTATCTAGGTAGATTATCTTCTTTTTATTTAATTTGTATCTTTTTCTTGTATTTTGTATTACTGTTTGCGTGTTATAGGCTCTTTGCTGTTGGCAAACACTTTAATAAAGGAATTGAATTGAATATTGCTAATTTTGATTTCGTATTGTATCACGCCTACAACTACGTCCAGGCTCATGTTGTTTCAGTGTAAGTGACTTAATTTCTTGAAAGTACTAATGACGATTTATGAAACGTACGGTAACTGCTTCTCATAAAATAATATAACTTTGAAATCTATATGTTGTTAATTACTTTGCATTTACTTTCTGGCCTATAAAAATAAGTAATAACATCCATAACTGTGTAATATTATGAGGATTACAAATAATGGATAAGGAGAAAGTGAGGAATGAAATATGAAACGAGTCATAAGCATGCAAAGTAAACGACTTTCTGAGGGACTCAGCACTTTGTATATTTCTTGACGTAACAGAAATCTGATTTCCTCATATTCTCTTATGCCTCCATCCCCCCCACCCCCTTACACAAATTTACTACACTCCCTTTCACGCCCGACCAATTTTGAATACCGGGGTGGTACATCAAAAGCGAATTCAGTGTGATATGAGCGGTAAAGTGGGCAAATTGCAGCGTAATGGAGAGTTTTCACACTCTACGGAAATTTATATTACATCACGCATCTTCGAGCCCCGCATTGCAATATGGAACCTATGAGGCAGTGTATCTCAGAATACAAACTTATGGACCGTGGACCACTGCCGGTCCGGAAAGTATGATTGCCGAAGTACATATCGTACAAATGTAATCCGAATCTCATCCGACTCTGTTCCGTATTTTCGGAAGACGGACTGATAAGCGGGCGGACATGACGAAACTAGTAGTTGTTACATAACACACTCAAAATATTTATACGGGAGTATTGCCAGCAGAGTTGTTGCCATCTGATCTTCAGTTTCGGATGCTAAGGTTTGTAATGGTCGTACCTGTACGTTGTTATCCACACATTCATGATTTGTACATTATATATATATATATATACACATATGAGGGGATAGCTTAACTTTTCGGTCGCGTTCGACCGAGTCACAAATGCTCTTAGTAGAAGGCGCAATAGAGCTGTGAGCCATTGTGGAAGCAGTGATGAAAAGAATTTTGACGTTGAAGAAGTCAATTCTGGTCTTCAATTACTGTGTTTATAAGAATGCACCACTGGTCCGGCTCTTAAGGCACTCAGTCCACATACTCACGTCCTATGTTTTACGGTTAATTTTCAGTGTCCTCCCTTCCACGTCCAGGTCCCCAAGTGGTATCTTCCCTTTAGACTCTACTAAAATGTTGTATTCACGCTTCATCTATGCGTGTTACACGTCTCGCCTATTTTATCGTCCATGATTTGATGACCGTAATAATATTTGTTGTGTACAAATTATAAAGTTTGTTTTGTGTGATTTCTGTTAATTCTTCTGCCGTACATGCAAATAGTCTCCTCAGCCTCTTCGTTTTAAACGCACTCGACGAACACAAAATGCATAAGGTCATTGCATTTTTGTCACTGGTTGGAAGTTTGGCTTCAGGTCTATGAAATCGAAAATCTTTTGCTTCAGTCTGACAGTGTGAAGCTGTTGGTGGCTTAGTTTCAGGTGGGTCTTCCCTCATGCCTGCAGCTTGCATCATGTTCGAAATGCCCCCCGATCTGCTCCACAAGAGATCCGGGCACGTTTCCACTCAGTCCGGGGTGAGTGAACCCCTCAACACAGTTAAATCCCTGGGTCAACAGAGGAATGTCGTTGGGGAACGTTTTCAGAAGCTTTCAACTACATTTCATCTTTTCTGTCCCCTTTGAACTGTTGTGCAGTTTTCAACTAAACCGGTAATACATTGAATTAACGGATCATAGATCATATCGCTGGTAGATTGGGCCGAAACTTGGATTTTTATCTGTCCTCCTTAACTGTGGGTCCAATAGCCTGTGTAATTTACCAAATCCATGGAGCAGAGTACTTTAGAAGCTTATAGTTGCACAGTTAGCCTATATATTCGCTGCGTTGTATGGATTCAGAAATTTCATTACCGTGTTTACATTAACGCAGTCCTGGAACCTATTCTCAGCTAGATTACTCCAGACTGTGCCCTTAAATCTCGTTTATTTCAGTAGAATGAAGCAATTGAAAGCAAGTGTGGTTCAGAAATTCTTTCTGTATCTTCTTGATTTTATTATTTGTAACTTGTTCGCTTTAAAGTGGGACAATAGATGCTTACCGTTCTTTATTCAGATTTGGCGCGATTATGGCTGCAAATACATTACAGATTCCGCATGTGAGAATTACGGTGAGAGGCACGCGCATCACATACTGGAAACCACAGAAGAGAACCGGTTTTAATTCTGGTGTTTGAACTGTTCTCGGTTTTTATGACATCCGGCAGACCATCGGAAGCCGCAACACTGTAGTGGACCTGTTGCGTGCTGCCTTGAGCTTCGAACACTTCACGAGTGTTCGTCTGTTTGGTGGTTGTTGTCATTGGAATGCCGTGCTGTCGTCTTGGAATGTAAGGGACGCAGTTTCAAGTTGAGCGCTTATCACCACACGGTGGCAAGATAAGGAATGCATGGTCCTCAGACACAGTGACAGTTTTACAGTTATCTGTAATATTCTTTTACTTCTAATAGGTCGCGTAGAACGCCTCGAAATCGTTCCTATTTCTACCGAATCCTACATTTTTAAGTGAAGTACCTTGCCATTCGCGGTTTTCCTATGTGCATCCTACGTTGCAAGTCGCATTATGCGTGTTTGGATTTGTGTAGACTTGTCTGCGTTCTTACAATTTGTGTGCACGCAGAGAAAATCGGTTTACTGTAACTTTACCGGTTGTTTTGTATGGGTGTAAAACATGGTTACTTTAAAACAGGAACATAGATTCAGGACATTTGACAACAGGATGTATTTGGGCTTAAGGGCGACGGAGTGACTGGAGGCCGGAGAAAATTACATAATGAAGAGCTCCATAATTTGTACTCTTCACCAAGTATTATTAGGATCAGGTGGGCGGGACATGTGACACGAATGTGGGAAATAAGAAAACAATACAAAATTTTTGTTCAAATCATGAAGGGTAGAGACAACGGAAAGCCTAATCGTAGATGGGAGAGTAATATTAAAATAGGTTGTAATAAAATGGTATTTGGTGATGTGGAATGCATTGAGGACAACGACCAATTGCGGCCTTTTGTGAGTCGGTAATGAACCTTCAGGGTTTATAAATGAACTGTAATTTCTTGACTAATTGAGCGTACTCAAGGACTGTGTTTCATGGAGTTAGTTATACCCATTCTTCGATTAGTGTTAACAGTGGTCATTGTTTCTCCCAGATTGTAAGTCCTTGGTCTTGCCAACGGCGATGATTTTAAAGAACGCTCCTGTCACCCAGTCAGCCTTCTGTACAGCGAATAAGGGTTGCTCTTTCCGTGGTGTTAAAGCGGTTAAAACTTGCTATGCCAGTGTTAAGAATGCATGGAGTTTTACCTCCATTCTGTCTTATGTCTTCGTGGCGTGATGCTTAGTCACAGGGAAAACAGTTTGCCATAAGGCATCCACGTTGCATTGCCAAAGTGAATGGATATATGGCCGACAAGCCGCCAGGGAAGATGCCGGGGCCGCATCCTTCCACAGATGAATTATTTCCGCTTGAATGTGTCTTTTGATGGTGATTCCGTAGTACGTCATCCTCGCTGTAACATATCAAGCAGAATCACAAGAAAGAAGATACACTGTACACTGCCCATAAATGCAAGCTTGCTTCTTTATATTTTATACGTCTTGTATTATGTGTACAAAACACACATTTTGGTCTCTGCAAGAGTGATGTAAATAATACGCGTATTCTTTGCCGGCTCACGTAGTTTTGTTATTACATTGTCGTAATTACAAGCGACCGTAATTATAGGCCGGTCGTCTAGCCCATAAACAGTTACTTTACTGCCTGAGCTATCACGTCTCAACAAGAATCTTTTTTCTATTGCCGAATGCTTAACAAGATGACGCAGACTAAAATATATAGGAAATAACGCCAAGTGACAAGTGTTGATACTGTCAGGCATCTGTTCGAAGTGGCCTGTCTAACTTAAACAATGAAATAGAGTTCCATGGCTAACATTAAATTTGAAGGGATTGCAAAGGAAAATAAATACGGGATATTAGAGAGAATATGTAAAAATGTATAAAGGAAGAGAAGTGTGGGAAAACGGATGATTGGAAAGAAATCATTCCCTACTAATATATTTAAATGATTTTTATACGAACGAAATTCTTTATTATTAGTGTGCTGCAATCAGCACAAAGGAGGCCAATCACAGATAACAACACAAGAGAAGAACACAATAATAATATAGAAAGAACAACATCAAACAGATTGTCAAGAAATTACATGACTGTTGAAAAAGTTGAGACACAAAGGCATCTTGTTACTGAATATATCAATATCTTTGTAATAATAATTAAATTAATTATGTTAAAAGGAGAAGAAAACATGCGACGTATGTAATTTGGATGGTAACATATTGTTAGTGCTGTGTGAAGGACGTGTGAAAGGAGCATAACGTACATAAATTTATATTAAACGTATGTCTAATATATGGATAGTACCACAGATACAGAATATGATTAACAGAAGCAATTTTAGTTTAAAATATATCTGTCCCTGCAGACAACGTTAGGAGCTGGTTCGCATCTAGCAGAAGGGCAGTTTTTAATTGAGGGCTGAAATTGAGCTGAGAAATGTCTCAGAAATAACGAGGAGGAATTAAACCGCCCACAGATTCCAAATGATGGTGATAAATACGCCATTTTTCCAAAGGGTTTAAAGTTTCGAGTGAATTTTTAGTTTATCGAGAGCACTTGGTAGGGTTTCATGTCCGTAATATAATTATAAGTCTACATACGTTGCTTCATAAATGGGAAATACGTAAAGGCTGTTTTACATAAAGTATGCGTAACTCGTAGTTTGAGGAATTCTCTTGACTGAGAGCAATTGTAAGAGAATTTAAAGCTTTGCAAATACATAGGCGGTTTTTTGAAGAATATTTGTGGATCCTTCTTCGGTTGCTTTGAAGAATTCGAGGCTAAAGGAAAAGACGAGATACTTGTGTGCAGAGAGACCTCGGCAGAGGAACAAAGCATCGTCTGCATTCAAGAAATAAGTAAAGTCTTTTCCGAAATTTTTGATGTGAAGAGGGATGCTTCCATCTCTTCGCGGCTACACTTATCCGGAATTTGATCTCTCAATATTCACATAAACCGGTGGACGCTACTGGAACGTAAGATTCATATCTTTTGCAGCTTGAACACAAAGAAGCGGAGGTTAAGTATGGAACATGTACATTTGTGCTTCTGTTTAATGTAGTACTCTGTGCGTTACATTAAGTTGGTTTCTTTACATTTGTAAGTCTACTTTCTTATCCTAACCAGTATTCCAAGTGTTTAACTCTCGCCGCTCAGTCCAGCAGTACTGTCTTGAGAGTTTGTTTATCGGATGTCGTGATAGTAGGTCTGTCCGTCCACATCAATTCTCAGTTATTCTCCCATAGCCTGTAACTAAGTCCATGGACCATGGAGAAGCTGGTAGTTGTTAAATGATGGAAGCCGTATGCTCCTCTGTAACGCTGGTTCGCATTCTGAAATGCATATCTCGAACCTCTGCGTATACGTTTGCAGAATGCGTTGCAGTTTCAAGCACAGTTATTTATTCTTCGGTTGTTATGATTTTAATCTGTATTATTCTTACTTATATTTCGTTGACTAGGCAGACCTAAACATTCTCATACAAGTGTTTTGAATTAAATGCGGTTAGAGCCGATGGACTGTCAGCTATCTGCGAAGTAGCTATCTTTGAATACTCAGTGCTTTTTAGTTGTTGGATTGCTGTTTACTACTTGCGTCATGGAAACATGACCTGTACAACTCGCTGAATTCGGAGATGTATTCATGAGGCCAGGTTCTCGTGTTGGCCATCATGCCAATCATGATAATCTAATAAAGAAGTAAAGTAAACTGACGAAACAGACGGGGCTGTGCTCACTGACAGAGATAATAAAATATTTCAAACCCTATCTCTACGGTCATCTACACACACACACGACGGATTGTAAACTTAAATATAAACCTCCAGGCAAAAAATTAAGCGATTGAAGATCTACTGGAGTCTCGATTTCCTGCCAAACCTTCAGGCCGAATCCGCCACACACACACGCTCGTAACGTGTATGGGTACCCCAAGAAGAACAATGAAACAAAGAATTTTTGTATTACTGATCCACTGGTCTATCACATCCCGTCCGTTGGCTGATTTCTATGTCATTATCTTTACGTTACTTAAACTGAAACAAATGTTTATCATTAGCTATTCGCATCATAACTTTATGGAGGTTTAGAAATATCGATGTTGGTATTTTGGGTTGCAGTGTCGCGTGAATTTTTAGGTAGATACCAACGTTTCAGAGAAACATACTGTCTGCTTCTTCAAGGCTGGAAACAGTATATTCCTTCGAAACGTTGGTATTTAGTAGTCCACACGACATTACAATCCAGAAGATATGTCTCACTCATTCCACTTTTCAAAGAACTTCCTGCACCATAGAATGAGTGTGCCTGAAAAAAATTTGTTTCCGGGTGTGGTGTTTTCTGGAGTCTGGCTTTTTACCTACGGACTGTGGTTTCAGTCGCATTGTTACAGACAGATGAGAGAATGCATGCTTGCATAATTCGGCCTGTTAGCATTGACAAGACGCTGAATCGTCAATTGTCGTTGCTTCAGTGTCTTTCAATACGAAGTACGTCATTTGCCTTCTGCAGGAAGCAATTTGCACTGCCACATTACGATATGGACAAAAGGAATGCAAAATAAATAAAAAGCTTCAAGTGGTGATCACGAACAATAAGTTATTAGGGAATCTAGTAACTTAATGTGAAGTCTGAAATTACTGTCATTAGCGTCTACTTAAAATTATAGATTCCTCTTCTCTCGTTCTTCATTTTTCTTAACACCCTTGTTTCGTGTTTCCTCCCCTCGACTGTCTGTCATTGTTGAAGACAATGCAGCCTTTAAATGTCTGCCTATACTCCAACACCCCAAATCCCCCTTTTCGGTTTTCCATTCCAAGAATTAAGTGTACTTATAGAAACGAGGAAACTTTATTTTTTATTATTGCAGACAAATTCATGTTTTACAAAAGGGTACATTTTCTCCCCGTCCCCACACGTCCCTCTTTTTTTCGTAGTTTTCAAAGCTCATTTCATGGTCCCTTGGGATCTGTAGTCATCCTATAGATACTTATTGAACTTCTTTTCTCATCTAGTGCGATTGTCGCTTTTATATCTTATTTATCTCCAGACAGTAGGACCCTCCTCCGGCCTCTTTCTTGCGTGGGTCTCAGGATCCAGTGATGTTGTGACGTCATGACGTAGATCTGTATTGAAGTTGAATTGCATTGTTTCATTTAACGGCTCAGTCGGGGATCTGACTTGTTGGTCATGGTTTGATTCCCAATGATTTTGATTGATTAACTTTGAATTTTACTCATTAGTGCGGTCCAGACGTTACTGTCAGCACAAAATAATAAAAAAAAATATTCAAAACTTAAATGCCTAAGTGCTGTGGCGTATTCTTTCATGTTTTTAACCGTCCTGCTACTGGCTCGGGGGACCGAGCTGAATATCTACTTTTACGCCGCTGTTAAATACTCCCTACTCGCGTTCTCTTAGCCATAATATTTACATCTTAACAAAGTCGAGTCTTTGCCAGGTGCGTCTGTGCTTTCGGGAGGGACCGCAGGCTAATGGTCCCCAGACGCGTGTCTTGCTTTAGTCATTACACTCGACTGTGTGAGCGGAGGATGTAGAGAATGACTGCCCTAAGTTTCGCTGTCTGATAAAACTGAGACTAAGTGGCACAGAAAGTGTGTTGCGTGTTTTTAATTATGTTTCTGTTTTAGTTTGTTCAGCAATATTCTTTCATTCTCCTCTTCGTGTTGGGCCTATACCTTTCACTTACCAGTTTATTGATTTATAATTACATTTTCTTTATTGACTCTTTATTTAATTTATTTCGCCTTGTTTTCATTTATTTATTCCATGTATTTCCTCCCTTTATTTCGTCCCGACACTTTTTCATGTCCTTTTCTTTGTTATTCACTTTCGTTCTTTCAATTCCACTTTCTCTATTTCTCTTTTCCTCCGTCTCGTTCTTTCCTTGAAGGCTGGGTAGAAGCCAGTTCCGACCCGTCCATCTGAATTCCTTTCAAACGATATTTTGTTTAATTCTTTGCTGTCGTTTCATACATTTCTAAATATTCGTCTCATTCCTCCTCAACGAGCAACTCACAACCAAAACAAATGAGTTGGCCGGTCAATTACACGAGTAGTTCAAAAACTTTAATCGTCGCCGCATCTAGATTGGCTCAGGGGCCAAATCACCCTCCCATCCAATAGTCACTGGAAGTTATGGGACTGATCATTCGCCCCTGATGTCGAGAGATTATGAATTCGATGAGCCCTTTGCTGTATTCTCATTCGGAACGACATGGAGTCTCGCGTCACGCTGTCGACCTCCCGAACAAACAGTGGTGCTCCGTACTACGTCTTCACGGCATGGTGTTGGAGCACAGGGACGATTTTACTTAGCTTTGGTTCCAGAAAATACTGTTTCATACCGCTCGAGGCTCGCTCGCATGGTATCAGCTCTAAATTACTTCAAGCAAAAACCTAGCTCCAGTCTTAGCTTAATTGCCGCTGCAGTTCTTCCTTATCTGTGTGTGTGTGCGCGCGCTCCAAAAAAGAATCTGCCGGTCTGCTTTTCCCCTAACGCGTTACGTGCTGCATGCACGTCAGTGTGATGGGAAGTCAGAAGATCCTATCTCTCAGCCTTTGTAGAAGTGTTTCAGGGAAGAGTTTCGTGGGCCAATTGCCATTATTGCAGTTGCTTTCTAAGTTAAGTGGCAGTGGAGAAGTTTCAGCCAGGCGAGTCCGGTTGTCTCGTTTCGTGGGACCGCCGATCCAAATTCTGATCAGGTCCCTGTCTGGTGTCTCATAATACTCCATTGGCGACATTCTTTCTCCTAATACGTCTTCGTGACATGGTGCTTAGCCACACAGACAAGATTCGAGCAATTGAACTCTTGTCTTGTATTCGGGACGTAGCCGGTTCGAATCTTTGACTCTCCGCCAGATTACGGTTTGTGGCTTATATCGGCATCTCAAGGCGAATTTCAGGGTGGAGCCGTATCACGGTGATGGTCCTACTTCTTTACAAATCCTTGCCTACTTAGCATTCATAGTATTACTTTTATTTCTTTATAGCCTATGCAGCTTTAAAGGGGCCGTTAAATTGATTCGCAATGATCAATATTTCAAGCTTTCGCTGGCCGTGGATGTCACAGAATCCTCTCGGATGATAAGCGTCAATGCTGAGTCAAGACCACCGTTTCTCAGACTACCCCTGTCTCTGTCTTCAGGGCCAGTGTCAGTGTCTCTGTCTTCAAAACAACTATACTCCTGGCCCAGTTTTTCTGTCGTGCTTAGCTACCGAGATACAGGGACCACCGTCACCGGTTCTCGAACTCAAGGCACTTTTTTCGGAGTATTTTCTTTCTACATTCTCTTCCAGGTTTCGAGGAATAAACATGCGAAGTTTGGTGCAAATCGATGTACTATTCTCGAGCTAAAGGTGAACACACACAGACACATATTATATATATATATATATATATATATATATATATATATATACACACGTACGTACGTACCCACAGTTACAATTTTGTATATAAAATTTGAAGATATTTATCACGGTGTAATTTCGCCCATCTCAGCACCCCATCATTTCCGAGAGGAAACCATCACAACAAGGAATTAGAAGTTATTTACCCCAGTAGAAGGATATTCTAACATGCTGTGCTTAGATATGGACGGAAACATGCCATGTAGCGTGTTGCAACGCGAAGCTGATGGGAAGGGGGGGGGAGTGCTTGACTGCTCGTCAAAAAATGAAGGCAGCTGCAATTTTTGGTAGAGAGGAAGTGTTGCTGATTTCGTATTCATCCGACAGGGAAGCTCGTTTTGTGAGCGATTCTAGCACTTGTGTGTACTTCCTTTATAAGTCTTTCATTTCTGTATGCAGCCCAGTTCGTACGAACTTCTGTGCTGGCATTGCGAAGATCTGAGCGGACGCTTTGTGCGACCTGAAGAGCTGTTTCTGATCCTACTCCCAGTAAATGTTGTAGTATTTAGAGTGGGCGAAGATTTGCCGGTTCAGAAACTTGAAGTGCCTCCAATTACACGAATAACACTGAATTTCACCGGGATATTTACCCTGAACTTTTATTATTTGGGTACTTCTTGTTTTTTTTTAAAGTTTTCACTAAAATATTTTTATGATTTGTTGTTGTTGCTATTTTCTGCCTCTGGTTGGTACTCAGGTACGTTTATCACATGCAGTATTAAGAGAAATTATTTTTACATGAACCATATTAAACGTTTACCTACTGTGTTAATAGTATTTTAAAATAAAATTAATAGGTATTAACTAGAATTCTGGCTATGTTATATTCTGTACCTTTTTTAATACAATGTTTCGTCGTCTCGAAATAGCCGAAAATTTCAGTTTGCACTTCATGTAAGGTTCTGATTATATCAGACCGATGCGATCCAAAATTAAATTTTACTTAAATTATTAGTATAAACGGCCTGTCCAGACTTTTGTCAAAATCCGTACATTAATTTCAGATGTGAAACTTGTATACAGGCGTTCACTTCATGCGCTTTGTAGTGAAACACGCATCAAATGTAAGGGTCTGTGATATGGGAAACGACATTTATGAATGAAATTTGCGATGTTCACTGGGTAAACATTAAGACTGTTTAGTCCTATAAGTAGCGAACATGAACAACGGAAGACGCACGTCTACCCTGCTGGTGACAGCAGATTTTCCGACATACTAATAACTATTTAATATAACACCACCCCGGGCTACATGTGCATCAGTTTTTATATGATCTGTTTTCAGGATTTTAAAAATGGAATTAAATTCTACAAAATTTAGGCCTAATACTCGTTAAGCTGAAATATTAATATAGTTCTTATCTACCTGCCTAGAAGTAGTTAACCTATTTTAATACTATTTTTGAATGTGGCTGTACTGATTAAGGTATTCCTCAGATAAATCATGTCTACCGCAGAGTTCTTTTTGTAGATCGGTTTAATTTCTGTAATAGTTTTGGCTCGTGATCTTCTCTGTCTGGTTTCTCTGGTTCTATTGTATACCTTTTTACTTTTCCCCTCGCCAATTTAAACTTTTTCTTACACTTCCAACTCTGTAGGATTTTATACATGCAAATTGAATTGTAATATTTTTATTGCGCGAATTCTTTAGCGTTCTAGTACGGTATCTTCAATCTTTCCTTCTCGGACTTTATTTCACAATTTTGTCTCTTTTTATGCCTAGTTTGTTACTTCTACATTCCTCCTTCCTTTCTTACCCCCAGGGGCCCGTACCAACACCGCGGATTTAAAATGGAATGTAAAGCATCTAAAAAAAAGATACTTATGAAAAAAAGTGAAATCTAATTTATTGTTCATCATGTATAGACTGATTGCAATCTACATTCTAAACACTTGTTCACTTGGTTTAACTTGAAAGTGAGTCGAGAGAGTTTCCATCCTGGTGCCAGCTTCACCTGATAAGATTTCTGACTGGGGCGGGTGGGGGGGGGCGTCGTGTGTCTGCTGGTCCTTCGTTCCCTAGAGGTGCTGTGTTCTTCTGTTGCTTCTTTTTTAGATCAAGGATACTGTGGCGAACAGAAAAGAAGCTTGTGTCTAAGGGGAGAAAAATAAGGTTACAGAGGAAAGAAGACGAGACATGGGGGGGAAAAGATAAAGTGAAAGAAGTGAGCAAAGATCAGAGGGAACATGCTTTATGCGAAGAGCCGTTCTTTCCCTTTTTATGTTATAAAACCCACAAGAAACAGATAATGGAAGTGAGGACATGCCAGAAGTGAAAAGGCGTTGTGGAGGTTTTCCTCCAAGACTTGTTTCTGGCCCCGATGTTGTTAGGTCGGGTATCACGCTCAGCTTTTTGCTTCGGTATGCCACTTTAGCACTGAATCTCTTAGGCCTGAATAATACTTTTTTACTTACTGCGAAATAGCGTTTAATTCGTAAGATTTGAGGTTTCCACAGCGGTGAATATTAAAATTTCTGTCTTCTGGGTTGTTGCGCTGTGTAGTCTGGTAGATGTTTACCGACGTTTCAGAGGTCATACTACCTCTACCAGAATACACAGCGCAACAACCCAGAAAACAGAAAGCTTCATACTAAGAATCGCCCTGATGACGGAGGCAGTATGACCTCTGAAACGTTGGTAAACATCGACCAGACTGCACAGCTCAACAAACCAGAAGACAGAAATCTTCATACTAAGAATCGCCCTGATGACGGAGGCAGTATGACCTCTGAAACGTTGGTAAACATCGACCAGACTACACAGCGCAACAACCCAGAAGACAGAAATCTTCATACTAAGAATCGCCCTGATGACGGAGGCAGTATGACCTCTGAAACGTTGGTAAACATCGACCATACTTCACAGCGAAACAATCCAGAAGACAGAAATCTTCAGCGCTTAATTCATTTAGATGAGCGGAATCCTGATTGCAGGACTGCATGTACTTCAAATGTGTATAAAGTTGAAGAATAAACGCGCGTGATGCGATCGTATCGCACATCCTTCTCGAATTGTATGCGCCTTTCATCTGTTTAATAGAAGACCAATACTTTAAAACACACTTGTGATACTTCATAACATAGTTTTTACGTGTAAAACAGTCATCAAGGAACGAAGTTACGTAAGATTTGAGGTTGTCTTGGCGGTGAAGATGTCGATATTATTCCTGTGTGTTCCAGCGCCGTGTGGTCTGAAAGGCAGATGCCATCGTTTCAGAGGAAAATTGTCTTCATCTTCAGGGTTGACTTCACGCTGATGATGGATTCGGTATGTTTTTCCGAAACGTTGGCATCTACGTACGAGTCCACACCTCAGCACAGTACTTGGTTGAACGGTTTAAAGTGTTCTAAAGTCAAATCTCTCGTTTTATTCAAAGTATTTATCTGTTTTCATTTCTATACCCAGTGCTGTACTTACGCGTGCGGGCGGGCGGGTTGCACACACTGTGTGCGTGTGTTATTCCAACCCTTTGAGCTGCTAACCAACTTCCTTGCCTTCTGCCTGCCCGCACGGTTTTTTTACTAGTGTGTTCAAAAGTAGGATGAGGTTCTTTTGATGTGTAAAGGTAGGCTTATTTGAAGAACGTGCGCACTCTATGATTCAAGACAGGAAGCAGGTGGTCCTGACACTTTAATATTACGCTGTGTAACTAAGTTAAAAAAATAACCTTTCGTGTGTGTAAATGTTTATAATTGTTGTAATTCTCTCTCATCTTCTTTACAGGGATCGTGTATTCAGGTTAAATTTGAGCAACATTAGTCACTCAAACTGTGAGGTAAGTCAAGAAGAACATCGATATTTTAAAGTAGAAAATCTGAAAAGATTAATATAGTTTATACAGATGAGAATTTATATTCAAGAGTTGTCCGGGTCGAATATTGGACCGGTTGCCGGCAATTCTGATTGATATATGTTATGTATATTACAGATATTTCGGGATAGAACATTTAAATAGGCCACAACCTCTTCCATGTCCTTAACCTATTCACTATTCACAGTTTTACATATAATTTTATGCTTAACCGATTACGTATTTGAATGGAGCATTTCGTATTTCAGCAGATATTTTAGACAAACATTTCTCAAGTTTTCTAGTACAGTGGAACCTTGCGCAGAATTATTGACCTCGTATTGTGGCATATTTCGTCCTCACAGGATTCATTAACGCAAGTATTGCTATCTCTTGGAAGGGAGAGGTGCGCTATATTGCCTGCGCTTCAAACTCGCCCCAGCCACCGGTTGAAACAGGGAACACTAATGTCACAGGTTAATTACAAGTAATATTGCTCTGCTTGTTACTTCTTTGAAAGTGAGCAGACAGGAATGTATGTATGACGCGTGTAGTGTTCTGTAGGACTCAGTCTGTACAGCACCACGTACAAAGGACAAGTTGTCGCCAAACATACAGCAGCAGAAGAACATGCAGATGACAGTAAACCTTGGAACTACATCAGTTCAGATATCACGTAATATTTATTAATACTTTAAAAATATACAACATAGAATGAATAATACATAACACTCATGGACTTCAGCAACCAAAAGGCGAACATTTTAGGTGTTGATAACGCTCAGTTTTGTTAAAGTTTAAAATACAATTTTTTACCTCGTAAGTTGTATGCTTATTATTATGAAACTATACATACTTTCAGGTAAAATGTTTCTGATTTAAATTTATAAATATTTAATCGAATGAATGTATAATTATTGTATTTATAATTGTATATTTTCCAACAGTTTTATAGTCTGGAAAGAAACTATTGCGATACAATTATAGATCCACAATGAAGCAACAGGTACCATTAACTTGCGCGTGATTTTTTTTTTTTGGTAATTTATAACCGTGTCATTTTAAATAACGCACAGATGTTAATAGTGTTTAAATATGTCGCTGTGATTCTGCGAAATCAAAATTATAATTAAAAATCTTTATGTACTCTGAATAGTAATACCTAGTATTAGTAGGAAAACAATTTAATTTCGTCGCAGGAACGTCGGGGTGTCGGCCCTGCACGAGCGTTAACACCGCAGGATGCAGGATTTTATTCCTGGCTGACTACAGCAGCGTCCCGTCGTCACTCTACAACGCAGGGTGACGACTTCTGTAACTTAGCTCTTGCGTATGAAATACTGCCACTGCTTAATCACGTCGTACATTCACGGGTCCTTCATGCGATCTGCCGTTTCGTCCCCCCTTCAAAGACTTTCCCATTTACCGTTACTGTGAGAAGTAATTGCTCTAATTTCCTCAGATGCTCGCGTGCATTATTGCTTTCTATCTTCCTTGCTGCTGTCTTTTTCTTTTTGTCTTCATCACCTGGTCCCCACGTGTCTTGCATCCATTTTAAGGAAGTTCAACCATATTGAGTTCTTGCATTGCTGCGTGAGAAAAACCATAAAAATTTGTAGATAAATGGTGACAATAACAATATTACATGTAATAATACTTATTATTATTAGTCTTGTCGGCTGTAGAAGTAATATCAGGCGAGAAATACATACAGAATTTTAGTTTTCAATTCCCGATGGGACTAGTCGATCGGAGCATAATATTAAAATGTAAAAGTAAAGTAAAGTTTGTCCCACTATACGCCATGTAGGCGCTTGGGGTGAGTGGAGGTATAGCTCCTACTCATTCTTGACCTCAGCACTAGATGGGGGTGAGTGGTCAGCATCACGCCCCGGCCGGATTTACCCCCGGGAAAGGACCCCGGTACCCATTGTAGAGGAGGCTGGGTGGGCCCCAGAGCCGGTCTGGACGCAGAGGCTAGAGGAAAAATCCTCTGCCCCCGTCGGGGATCGAACCCCGGCCGTCCAGCCCGTAGCTAGTCACTATACTGACTGAGCTATAATATTAAAATGTATCTTAATTAAATAATATACGAAACTATAGACTGAATTTATCTGCCTCATTAGGGGAGCAGTAGTGGGTTCTTGTGACTACGGTGAAGAACCTATTGACCGGTTGAGTCACTATTAGTGTCTCAAAAGCGACTGTGCAGCGTGGAGTTGTTAACAAAATATCACATCTGTAAATGAGATTCCAAAATGCGTATATACTGTTCCTCAAACAATGAAAATTGCCTAACATAATTGTGGTGTAATGTAACGAAGTCCCCGTGACCTTACTGATGAGAAGATTATGCATTTCCCTTTGTAGCCGAACATAAATGACCATTGGAGTCTTCCCTAACCAGTAACTGTTACAGCGAAAACAAATTTGGAGTGAAAGAAGTATTCTTTGTATAGCCACTATGCCATGAAGACGTATGAAGGATTGAATTTAAAGTTTCAATTATCCATTATATAATAAGCTGGGTTCTTACCACAATTGGTCTTGGATGTGGTGGCACAGAGATAAATCCCTCTGCCTTTCATAAATCGAACCACGGTCGTCGTAATCCACAGCAAGTTACTTTACTAATTCCCGCTTGCAGCAAAGAGAAATCATTAAACTGAAAGTTGTAAGTTAAAACATCTCATTTGTGTGTGAGTCCTGGGCTATATCAGAAGCGAGCAGACATTGTATGTTCTCCAAACTTGACGGAAAGTTGAACACAGTTTATTGGGTTGACATATCACCACTTAGCTTTAACGATGATGGTTATGTCGGTTACTATGGGCACGATGCGTGGTTAGGGGACGAAGTGAGAGGCTCTGATAGAGTGAATGTGACAAAGGAAATGCACATCTTTTATATGGGCCGTTATCTCCGAACGCCGTGCGAAATTAGTCTCTTCACCTCAGCTACTGGAGACTCTAAAAGGAGGTTGTTGGCTGCATCACAAGGCGGCTTTTGAGATCTTATGGGCAGGCGTTTTCTAAAATGTGAGCCACTTGACTGACTGCAGAATTTCCGGCCCGGAATCATTGGCGTTTTTTTAGATCAGACATGGAATATTATCCGGCCTTTTCGGTTACAGACGATTGTCCGAATTTTCAAAATCTGATTTCGTGATACACTTCACCAGTACAATGAGCAATGCTGTTTGAGTAATTAGTTGCTGTTTGCACCGAAAATCATACGAAACCCATAAATATAAAATGCAGAGTTCTTGATTTTTAAATTATGTGGTACCTGCAATCCCCGCTCTGCTTTAAAGGATTAAACCTGGTTGATACGGCCTGATGCCAGTAGCCGGACGGTTTTTTCGAGGCTTGAACACTCCAGTCGTCAGAATCCCACTTGGATCGTAGGTGTTTAACCGCCTTTTTAGAATGTTTTTCTTTCTAAGGACGAACTTACGCGTGTGAGGTTATTATGCTGTGTATTTCTGCTTACTGTTTGTCTGTGTCCCCGCTTTCAACTTATGAAGTCATTGGCCGATTTTAACGGAATTTGGTGTGAGGGTTGTGCCATTGCAGGGCACCCCCGGTCGTACTCTTTAAATTTCTACAATCGGTAATAATATAATGGCGGACATGCAAATCTATCTTCTTGCTGTAGTCTTGTCGCTGATTCAAAGCGCTCTATAGATTGAATACAGTTTACAGGCGATAAATGATAAATCCTTTTGAAGCCGAATAAATGGACGAGGGAGGAGAAAGTGGGAGAGGGAGTAGTGTGAGACAGTACATTTAACGGAGGGAACGGAGATAAATTTTTTGCCGTGAAGGTCCCTAGGCATTTCCCGCTTGTCCTTTCGTACCTCAAAGAAAACACAACACTTCTCAATTACAAAGGTCAGCTTGTTTCGGTTCAAGGAAATATTTGCTGTTTATAGTAAAAAGTATACGAAACCCACAATACAAAATATAGGGTTATTGGTTGTTTAAGTAGGTGGTACTTATAGTTACCACAGGGCTTTCAAGTGTTGACGGAGGTTAAGACTCGACTGCGCCAAGAAGGAACCGATGGTGTTTATTGCATTTTAAGCTGCCTTAGCAGCTGTGAGACCGAGAACCTGGCCCTCCTAATACGCTTTCCTCTCGTATTTGAACTCAAGCTGTGCTTATGCGGCCGACAGCTTCTTATACTCCTTGTATGTCCTGCGGCCTGTGGCACAGTTGCTGTTCAGCAGAATAACATTCGCTTATATGAATCCTTATTGCCTTTCGTTTGTTGTTCGAGTATTGTAACATGGACTATTGTATATTATTAATAAAACTGAACATTAAATAATGTTACACGGTGCTGTTATCTTCAGAAAAACAGTTTTGAAACTAACGTGCGTGAAATCTCCAGGACAAATTTTATAAAAGTGCGGAACGAATTCTGATAAAAATGCGATTTAGCACCCGTCGTGTGGGTTGTAACACAAAATGCAATTTCCGAAATCCTTAGAACCAAACTTTTCAATATCTTGGGTTATTAATTTCGTACTGCTTTCCCTCAATCTTTAAACTTATTCCCCCCCCCCCCCCAACCCTTGACTCATGGTCTGTCTTAAGGATTTGCCCCTCCCCCTTTGGGAGCAGCAGCGTGAGGCTGGAACAGCGAGGGTGGCTTTATTGCTGTTAGAATCGTAGGTTCTTTTGGCATCATTGAAATAGATGTAAAAAATCCTTTCCTTCTTCACGTCTTTCTGTGTGGTGTATATCTCCTGCTTTCGTTTCCAATAGTGAAAACGAAAATGTTAGAATTGGTTGCCATATTGCGGGTTTTACTGTCCCATTTATTTCGACTGGAGTTTTCCCCTTGAGATGAGGGTACGGTACTGTTTAGGGGGTGGTTTGGTAAAATGGGCAGGTGCTCTACTCCGTTCCAGGCCGCTGGAGCTGCCTGGCTAGAAATTTGCTCGGAAGGTTGAAGGGAAAAGTACCATATGAGAAAGGGAGGGTAAGCTGGAGTTTTAGAATAACTTGGTTGGTTGCGGGTGTGAGGGGGTTGAGTCACAGGGGAACAGGAATCAGACAGCGGAACCAGCAAGTGCTGCTGCTGATGAAGTGCCAGGTTCCAGAATACTAGCTCCTCGTTGTGCGTCACTTCAGAGGCGCTCCTCTGTGTCCCACGAACCAATCCGCTTGAAACGCCTGTCTGTATCAATTTTAATAGCATGCTACCTGTCGATGTTGGTCTTCTGGGTTGTCACGCCTTGTGAAATTGTAGGTACATGCCATCTTTTCGAAGCAACATACTGCCTCCATCTTCCGTGACTGTGGAGGCATTGTGATGTGGTACATAAAATAGGCTAAGACCGCTTTCTTTCACGTATTCTCATATTCATCATTCAGAGGTCATCTTACCAGACGCTTCATAACTCCTGCAGTTGAAAAGAAGGTGTTAAATAACCAAACCTACAAGTGTAGCAACGTATAGTCTGATTGGTATGACAGACGTTTTTGATGACCGTACTCCCTCCATCATCAGATTGACCACAAAACCCTGAATCCAACTGTGGGCAATTTTCATGTTTATATGCTGAAGCTGTGACCTATTTTATTTTTGCATTCTTGTTAAAACCCGGACGTAGACGTAATGAAGCTTCATGGGAAGATTTATTAGCTAGATGAGCGACTGATGGTTTCTCACAAAGGTCTCTGTTCCATCTAGTTTGTCACAGGGATTTTTCTCAGTTTGTAGAATTTGAGGTTTTCCGCGGCTATGAATCTGAAGATGGTTCCCTTCTGGGTTGTTGCGCTATGTAGTCCGGTAGAAGTTTGCTCGTGGCTCTGATGATGGAGGCAGTATGACCTCTGAAACGTTGGTAAACTTCTACCAGACTATACGGCGCAACAACCCAGACGACAGCCATCTTCTTCTGAATTTGTTACTGATTTTAAACGCAGCAGACGGCGTGGATTGACTAAAGATAAACTCGAAGTTGCGATGCAAGGAGATGAAAACGTTTAAAATTGTCAGAAGTCGCTAAAATACTTAGATTCGCATCTTATTTTCTCCGTTTCTAGTTCAAGAAGGCCTGAACATAGTTGTATCTATAGCGGGAAAGAAACTTTGTAAACAGCGCACGTAAATTCTGCTAGTTTATTCCCTGACTTGACTTCACAGATAATGTTAATCTGATGAGATTGAGTTACAAGTTTGTGAACATTCCGTGCCGCTTTTACGCGCATTTTGACGAAGTTTGGGCATAGATTACTGAACATTGTCAGCGTACGTAGATTTAACTTTGGGTTGCAGTGGTTACACCCTTGTTTCTAATCCGATTGACTCCTAGCTTCGAATCGAGTTCGCCTAAACTGACAGATTTTTTTGTGATTTTTTCAGTGCCTCCGGAAATAATCCGTATGTGAGACGTCTTCATAGAACACAAAGAGATGGAAAGATAATATTAACATAGCTCCCAAGAATACCGGTTGTGAGGGCTAGGAGTGGATGGAACTGGCTCAGAATCCCGTCCAGTGGCGGGCTTTTTACTGTTGGACTTTAAATTTGAGTTATGTTGCCAGTGTTAAGTACAAAACGATTGGTTATTTCTTAGTATTTAAAATTTCCAAAATGTTGGATTGAAATTAGTTACAATGCCAAATATAAGTGATATGTGGTCCATTTGCTCCATGAAATTGCAGTTTGAATTTATCGATATATTTTCGAACCACAATTCCTTTGTTCGTTGGTCATGTGGCATATACTGAAATGCATGTCGTTTTGAATTTATCGTCTTGGGTGTAACGGTTATAAAATGTTTCTGGAAAGAACATTAAGTTTCTATAGTCTATAATTCTGAGATGTTCTGATATAAAATGGTTTCCATCTGCCCCAATTTACAACTATTATACTCGTTGAAGTTCCATTTATATAAATGCAATCCTGAATCGATTCACGGAAGTTGATAGTAAAGGAAGGGTGTATAAATCCTGGTAAGGTAGCGTGGGCGTCCTTGTACATCACTGCCCAGTAAACTAATACCAGCCCTATCGATGAGCGTATTTCCTGAGAAACTGGTAATACATTCATCCAGCTAAGAAATTCGCTGCTTTTTGTGGAACAAGAAGTTTTATTACTCGGTTCAGAAAAGCCCTGACTTGAGCCAGATAAAGAAAATGCATACCGCCCACCCTAACTCCTTAAGATCTGTATTAATATTATTATTTCATCTGCGCCTGTGACTGGCCACAGCGCGAAAACATTCTGCTGAAGCTTGCCATATTCGCGTTGGAATTAAAAGCTAGAGTAACATCGTCGTTTGTGTATCTCTTCCTGCTCGTCCCCCGTTTCCGTTCCTGTCTGTGACTTCAGAAACGTGGGCGTTTCTCCGTGTTTTTCTGTTGTGTAGTCCAGTGCAGGCAGTGACGATGCGATTGGCGACCTCCCCGTCCAAAGAATCGTCTAAACGGATACATAATTTCTGAAGTAATTCTGAATTTGAATAGGCCATAAGACCTAATCCGTAAAAGTTACCAAGGAAGTAATTTTTAAAGGTTTTATTTAATAAGGTAAACATTGTTCTAACAGAAGCAGACGATGAAAGAGTACTTTGGCTGTTTAATAGTAAGATTTCATTTTGTTTTTATTGTATGAAATTTTGAAGACTTGGTCTTAAATTATTGTATGTTTATTGCACTTTAACTCATTACTTTGACAAAGTGTTATCTCTCAAGAAGCGTAAAGTTTCAGTTCATTCTTGTAGGACAGCGTCAGGATTGTAGTGTGTAACAGATGATGTTTGTGCATTCCAACTAAGGTTATACGAACTGAACTGTGGCTTTTGGTCGACTACCTCTTTATTAATCAAATCAGCAAGCCACGCAGAGTCCAACAGATGCAAATCAAAATGCCTCCTTCTCTACACACACACAGTTCCTTCAATTTCCAGGTTATAGCCAGCTAGCTATTTATACAACCTCGGTCGTTGCTGGTGTAGCTTCGCATAGCTAAGATTATTCGGCGTGGTTGTGGTTCACATAACTGCCTATAATTATAGCATAGCGCATGTATAACTGGCAAATGTCCCAAGCTAATTAGTTGTGTCAGAACTTTAATGTAACATCATACCAAACACGTTCCTGAAGTAATTTTTATAGGTAGGCACTAAATTGTAATAATATATTCGCTTAAATGATAACTAATTTCAGTGAGCACAGCGAATATCACTCTGAAGCTCAGAACGTGTGACAAACTGATGGTCAGAATCGTACGTCGTTTTAGATAATTTGATTTGCCGTTTTAGTTAACTCGTTAAAGAACGAAGCTCATCTTCGTTTAGGTCTGTCAGTTGGTTCCTTCAATTTTTTTAGTTAAATTTTCGTTCTCAGACGCCCTCAGTTTCTGCCCTTACCTTTGGTTGACAGTCTTATGCGCACATCCACATATAGCAGACGCAGTTGTAGTTATTTTATTTTAACGTGTACGAATTTACATAATTGACCGGAAGAGAAAATATTCCGAGCTACTTGCTTATAAATATTTTCCGAATTTCATCTGCTCGTGATCTTACTGTGAACCTAATTTTGACTGTTTACTGTTGTTTCCAAATACTTTAATTTTAAGTACGTTATTTCGACCGCAGAAATCGCCTAATAACTAATGAGATAACATGGCAATTACTTGCTATGAACTTCTATTTATGCTTTAATGGAGTTGATAATGTTTTATTATTCTGAATTGGAATTGGGAAATCTCTAAAGTGGAAATTGTCATGACCTGTTCGAAGGTATGTTCCCGGAATTTACTTGGAATTACTGAGGAAAACCAGGATAGTTGTAGTCGAAAATCCAGAACACCAATCGGGATCCAACAGTACACCTCTGGGAAACCAGTAAGCCCCGTTAACCTTTTTAGCTCGTCTCGTTTTCGTCCCTGCTTGGTGCAGATTTTCGTACCTGTTTCGCTCAGCAGCCACGACATTTTTGGCTTGTAACGCATAAAACCAGGATTTACACCGACCATGAAGTGGCAGGTCGAGATTATCCCCCCTCTCCACAACGAGGACTGGGGTGACCGAACACTCGCCTTGCTGGTCATTGATTTTGACTTCTTGGGTTATAACTCACTCGGCCCGACCCGCCGTGCCACCTATCTGACCACAACAAAATAGCCTCTCGGTTACGGTTACAATTCGAAGGGGGAGGGATCGAAAACAATCTCTTTGGAATCAGAATCGATCTTGACTGTCTCTTGCTTTGGGTATAATGTAAATTATTGTTTCGTTATTTTGCTGTAGGGTTTTGAGCTCCGTTATGGTGCGTGATGCACTCTAGAACATTCAGAGACGGAACGATTGTTATAGAAAGGAACAGTAGTTTGATTCGTCTGATTACCAGATTCGAATCCTCTTCAAGAAACTGTTAGCCAATCAAAAGTTGAGGAAATTGCGCACTTTGTAGAACCCGAATTTTCGTCACCATATTTACAAAATTCCGCCGTGACAGCCTTCCCAGAGTCGAATCTGATTCATACATGTCCACTCCATGTTTCTTTTAAAAGCAGCGCTAATATTTCCATCCATTCAAGACTCACTTGTGTTGTTTCCATAGATTGTTTGTTGTACGCTCATCCGTCTTGGTTCCTCTGGTAATTTGTTTCAAATAGTCACTCAGCAAATACATTTTAGCTGTTCTTTGGTGGAAGAGCATTCCACCAGCAGGTAATCAGTTGCTGTCCACGGAAGATCGCCATTTGAATATATTCTGAGTGACTTGAGTTCGCTCCCCAACATGGTCTCCCGTACATCTCGGTTTGACATCAAGGTGCTAAGGGAGGTATTTGGACGTAGAAAACATAGAGAGACCCAGGAAATGTCATAACGGGATTTTCAAAATAGGTACTCTTCAGCTAATAATGTGTGAGTAAATCAAGAAGTATGAGGTGACCGGGTTGTAATGTACGTGGAGGAACTAAGAAATGTGTACATATTTTTGATTTTAAAACATCAGAACTGGAAGCACTTAGGAGAGCTGAGCGTAAATGTGTGGATATAGATCTTTCAGAAATATTGTCTGGTTGTGTGAACTAGGATAAAGCTGTCAGAATTCAACCAAATGGCGGATGTAGTAGAACGCGATGATGAACCTTCCGTTCGCATAAAATCAGGTCATTTATTGGTCAGCTGAACAAAGTAATGGATTGTATACCACGTGTCGTTGTTTACAAATATTGCAGTGCCCTTTTATTTGCACGATTTTCTGTCTAATTTCGAAGGGTAATCATTACTTTTTTCCTTTTTCACGCAGAATTCTCATCTGTAGTTCCTTTCACCAAGTTCTTTAATAGTTCCTAAAGATGCAATAGATCATATCTTATGAAACCTAGTTAGTCAGAAGAAAGTTAAATTCTTTGCTGTTTCACAGATTCACTTGAAATTTGTGCATAAGCATCTTAGTATATCTTTGTCCATTAAGTAAATATACAGAAGCTGTTAGATGTATTAATTGCTTTATGAATAGGTTTCTGAGTTCGCACGTAGACATTTTAAGTTAAGTAAACTGAAATCCCAAAATGTCTTTTTCATTCACCCGACTTGGTGCTTAAAATACAACATTTTGTGTCCTCTAAAACAGAGATGAAATACGAAGTACCTCCATCTTTAATATATCGATACGTTTTGGTTGCTCGTAATTATTGGTGTGCTTGAAGCTTCACGTCATATTATATTTTGCGGCCAGTCGAGAATGGATATTCATGTGGGCTGACTGTCCGTTCGTTGGACTTCTCTGTCAATGTTGACTGAAACGTCGCTGTCGACAAGTAAATAGTCCGCCTGAGCGAGGGGATGATCCCGGTTTGCAAATGTTTACACTCGGGGTACCATGTAATCTGAGTTTATTCAGACCTACAAAAAAATTCTCTACTTCGCTTTCATTTTTTTTATGTATTCATTTTAGTGTGTGCCTTTCACTGTCCTGAGTCACTGTCACTTTCACTGCATCTTTTAGGATTAGTTTTGTACCTGGCCAATCCTTTTCTGCTTATTCTGCTTACGGATTGCATTACAAAGCATAATGATGTTCATAAAGAACAGGGCTCGCATACATTTCTTTTGCAACGCCACCTATACGCACTACGAATACCCAGAAGGAAGCATACTATTAAAATGTAACTTTGTACAAATTAAATATATTAATTTCATTAAAGTGAACCAGAATCTAAGCAGTCGAACCCATTCTCTGCTGTTCAGTCTGTTGTGCATTCCTATTAGAGGATAACATTCCATGGAGCAGAGTAATTCTGAGCTACCAGTCGCTCTATAAAAGTAAATACTCTGTCTTTTATGGAAACATAAAATTTATTACTGTGTTTACAATAGCTTGCCACTGGCCCGTTTCTGGGGTCGGATGAATCCAGTCAGCACCTTCCAACATTTCTTTGTTACACAATACTATACGTTCATCTACATCTAGGTCTTTAATGTGATCCCCTCATCTCAAGTCTTCCAGCCAAAATTATGTACGCATTTTTCATCTCTCCCATGCGCGATACGTTCCCCCCGCACTTAATCCTTATTATTTTAGTTATCCAAATAGTATTTTGGAAAGAGTTCCTGTAGACCAAGATATCCAATACACGTAGATGGAATATAACAAGAATCGGTGTATAGTCGTTAGTATTTAGATGCTGTATTTACCGACGCTTTAAACGTTCTGTAACCGGGACCAAGCAGTGTGTTTCGCCTACGTCAGTATCTTGCTGTTAGAAGGAAAACAAACGCACATGCTATGCAAACTAATACATTATCGACGCAGGAAATGAGACAGCCAGCTACAAAGTACTGCCGCAGGGAAATAATGTTTAATGGGCACTATGTGCATCCTTTTCTGCAACCCCTCCCAATTCCTTTGATTCCCTTGCATTTTTCGCCCGAGTACCGAAGTCATCGCAGTTTTGAATTGAGCCGTTCTATCTGCAATCGAGAAGATGTACTGACGACTTGAACTATTTGTCAATCTTGCGTTATGATGCCGTGTAGTTTTGTAGAGCTGTGTTAGACTAACGTATTATTTCGACAGACATCTCTTAGAAACATACTGTTGGCATGAATTACTGAAGCAGTATTAAAGTGGTTACTTTGAATACAGCAAAGGTCAGTGCCCAGTCTTCAAGTAAAGTAAGTTAATCCGTTTCATATTGCAGGGTAGTTATATTGATGTGTGTTGTAGTATATTTGAATCCGTTTGGATTGAATTTGAAGGCAACAAATTGATGGATGATACAAAACGCCACTTGTTTGCGGTGTTGGAATTTTTGCGCCGAAGTTAGCAATGCGTGAAGCTACACTCCGCATACGTCTTCATGCAATCATTTAGAAAATTGAACACAACTCTGGGAGATGGCTCCAATGAAATGCTTTCAGAATGCGCATGGTCAGAATTTTAGGTCAACATACAAGGTCCTCGGATAGGGACCAGCCTGACGGAAAAAGTGTGAAGGACCCGACACTGTATGGTGCTTGTGTCTTTCCCAGCTCAAAATTCCGAGTTTAAGGTGTGAGGTTGGGAGACCCTCGAGTTCCCTACTTCAACCACACACACACGGAAATACGAATAAACCTTAATTTTTCCCTCAACAAGTGAAAATATGACACAAATGGACCTAGGTGTGAGGTTATACATTGAATTAACCTGGCTTGGGTTAGGGTGCCATGAAAGGATACGAATTTATTTACCATCTGAACAATTGTGACGTTCTCAAGGATTCTGCTTCTCGGAAACACGTTCTTGTGTGGGAAGTTTCTTTTAAAATGTCATCTACAGCATTTTTGAGCTCATCGTTACATACGGAATGCTAAAATGAAATATTACATTCCAGGAAACGAAAAGTTGAAATTATCTGATTCACGTCAAAAAATACATTGTTATTGTTGACGGAGTGAGGCAATGTTTCTGTGGAACCGGGCTTTAAACGGTCCCTTTGTCTATTCCCCGTACGATACATGAGTGAATACCGAGTGCGGTGGAACGATATTGGCGGGAGAAAGCCGAAGGACTCAGACAAGAACCTCTCAACCTGGCCGCATGCTATTTGGTCCACCACATACCACATGGGCTAACCGGAGCGCGACCCCGGGCCTCCGCGGTGAGAAGCCGGCGGCAGACCACCTGAGCTAATGGCAGGAGGGCCTTGAGTTGACCGAGACGGAACGGAACGCTCGTGTTTGTTCGTGGCTCCACGATAGGCAGAAGTGGAGCAGCCACAGATGTGAGCCGAGATTATCTTATTTGCTGTATAATGTCAACAAAAGAATCCCAAACATCCACACAGCAGCGAAGAAGCATCCATTCATCTGTTTATTGATCAATCACATGATAAATAGGATATGTTGTGGCATCGCGTGCTAGCAGCTGCTGGTCCATTTTACTTGATGCTCGTGCTAACTCCTGAGCAGTATATCGTTGTGACTTCTTGCCTGTTGTTCAATGTCAGCAAGGTAGCTGTCACTAAATTGAGCGTTTCAAGGTCACAGCAAAATCTTGCAACATTGCATGGGGAATGCATATTTTTAATTTGATAATACGTTTCATAATAATATCAAAGCCTAGGATGAAGTAACAGATGACTGCCTTTTTACAGCCATTCCTACATTTGAAAACATAAAGCCTCATGAAACAGTTTAATGCGTGGCTTTAAATGCTTTCTGCAAATATAGTATTTTATGATTTCGCGTTGCCTCTCCTTTTAGCCTTTCATTCTTCATTTACCACGTTATAAACATGTACATAGAGCAGTGTTAAGTGCCAAATTCTAAGAGAAAATTGCTTGGCTTCATAAACGATAATTTAGAAGAGAGAAATTATATTAAAAATCCTGAGCTTAATCTGGCCCCATAGTTCCTTGCGTCGTACTGAGCAACTTAACAGCAATGGAGAACTATTTGTCGTTTCACGGATTGTAATTAACTGACTAATTAGTTTAAGACGTTTGAATTTTCCAAGAGGTAGTAGGATATATTTCACCGATTCTTCCACTGCTGATGTGACGTAAGGGGGAGGGGGGTTGTAGAAAGGTGACAAACTGCAGTGGAGTATCAAACAGTCGTTACTGAGAATTACCTTGCAGAACGGGATCGTTTTCGTGCGATATGTAACATAATTCTAAATAAAGCATTCTTTGTTATTAAAATGTCTTTCTTAGGTTACGTTATGGGGTGAGGATATCGGTGTATTAGTAACACCCTGGACTTCTGTTCAGGAGGTATTCGGTTCGAATTTTGACCAGATATCGAACTATCCTAAGAATATAGCAGTCTTCAAGGCAGTCGCCTTGATGATGGACGTAGCAATCATCTTTGAAACGTTGGTAAATCTCTAACAGACTGTACGACGCAACAATCCTGAATATTGCCATCTTCATACTCGCCGCCGACAGAACCTGAAATCAGCTATCCTAGGTTTTTTTCGTGGTATTCCTCATACGAGACGAATTTTGATGTAATACTGTAATCTAGGTCAGGACCGTCTTCTTCGAAATCCTTGTATCTACCTACTCTCCTTTCATGATTGCCATCATATAACCTCTGTGGTAGAGGAAGCATTGTTAAAATACAACAGAAGTAATTTGCTGGTATTTCTCCATCCCCCTTCCCAACTGAGATTAAACTCGTCAGTTGCAAGTACATTTATCTTCTTTCAATGATTTATCATCCGTATCTGTTCTGTCTTAAAATCATTTTTGAAATTGTGAATCTTGTCAAGCGAGGCTCCTTGCATAGTGGATCAACCAATCTCAAGATATGTACCACCACGAGACGACAGAAAATCGTTGGTAGAAATTAGTCCTCGAACTGGATTCCGACCCACGATCTCACAACAGACGTGGCTCTGAGTTCAACATGGAGAGAGAAAAAAGATAAGAAGGATAGCGGAAGAGTAGAATTTACAAAGAGGAAATTGGTGTGGGGAGAAGCGAGTGACACTTCGATTTCGGGGGGCGGGGGGGGGGGGAAGAGCATCTTATAGTCAGAAGGTTCCCAGGCAATGCCCTCTCGTCCTTCTGTATGGATAAAGTGAAGTAAGAGTGAAGACGTTAGTGCGATAATTGGCAGAAACGACTGAAATTTTGAACTGTATATTAGGAAATGCTGAAGTTATTAATTTGGAAGTTATTTAGTGATTTCGGCTGGGGGGGGGGGTAAATTTTGACGACTTTGAGGGCGTCAATATTGATGAACTTAAATCGGGAGGGCTGCGTGAGAAGCATGCAGTCGCAACTTCGAACTTGGGAATCATCTCAGCATTTGCTTGAAGACAGAGGAAAACCTGTGTCGAGATGGCTGTACCAAACTCAGGTGTTCAGTGCGGACGTACCTGATAGTAAACTCCGTATTTCCTGCGGTCCAGTGGGAAATCACACATTCAACTTCGAGACCATTGAGACCCGACGCATCAGACCGTCTTGAGAGACGGGCAGGGCTGTCTGTGACCTTCATCCAACGTGTACTGACTCCAGGGGTTCGCCCCGAGTTTTATGGAGTCTACGAATAGGCCCATATCTTGACCACGTACTGTGGAGAAAGCTTCAAGTTTGAATCTGTGAAAATGGCACCAGGGTACATTAGCAGGCTCATGCGACATCGTGTTCGGACAGATTCTGGGCCCTCCCTGCCAGAATTACAACTCGTTCTTCATTCTTGCATACGACAAGGATATTGAGAAGTAAAAACAGGATGCGGTTGGAGGTAGTGCATGTGAGATTTCTAAGTGCCACTGTTAAACGACATCGAAAATAAAGTCAGACGTGAAGATATTTGCACACGGTTAGGAGAAAATGTAAGCAACATCTACCAATAACATGTCTACAAGCTATGTTTTAAAGACCTGCTGGCAAACGTGACTTGGGACGCCGTCGAAAAATGTTAAATGACCTTTCGATGAGGAGGAAGGCGACTAAGTAGTCATTGCTTACACAAAGATTATCTTACCCTCAACTGAAGCTTAAGTGAGTGGAAGTAGAACCGGAAAACGATATTTCGGCTTTGGCTCGTTGTGTTCATGTTATGTTTCTCAGTGTATGGCTGCAAATATCCATTTCACCATAAATCATCTCTACTTGAGTTGCAGGCATACAGCATAAGACAAATCGTTTACCTATATTAGTTTGAAAGGTAAATCTGCATTATTATTATTATTATTAGTGTTCTGTCTGACGACAGGTCCGTTTACTCGGCAGATGATTCAGAAGTGGTTTGCCATTGCCTTCTTCTGTATGTAAATGATGATGAATGTTGGGATGCCACGGAGAAACCGGGGAAGCCCCGGAGGAAAACTCCGTGATACCTGGATACCTGGACCACGGCCTTGCCCAACACAAGTTATAAATTTGGGCACCACCAGGAATCGAACCCGGGACCCCAGGATTACAAGGCCAGCGTTCTAACCGCTAGACCACCGTAAAATCTGCATACAACCAAATATGTGCATCAAAGTACGAAGTAAATTCCTGTGGAAAGTGTGTGATAGAAAGAAGAATGTCGTCACACGATTCGTCTGCTGGAAACTGCCCTTCCCTCCTCCAAAATTAGAGTTTTGTCTCACGTTTTAAGAAACAAATCTTCTCTTTTTGGTCGTCAGAAACTACAACCCCCTTCCCTTATTTTCTACCCTCTTCCATAGCTTTCACCCTCACAGCTATTTCTTCCTTTGCTTCTCCCTCCCTTCCAAGGGCCAGATTACCTTCGCGAAGTAGGAGAAAAGAGGGTGGGAAAGAAATGGCTACAAATCATCCCTCTGCCCTCCCCTCCCCTTCCCTTTCTTGCTATGTTCAGAGGCGTCCCTCCCCCAGTTACTCTGTCTACTTTAACCTGACCAGAATCCCGTAGGAGGTGACTTTTTTTAATTAGAAGCCCCTACAAGGGTCGAATATATTGGTGGTGTGATCATGTCCTGTGGGTGGCATGAGAAACCCCCTTGAGAAAGACTCAAATTGTGGGGGATGAGGAACAGAGCTGGGTGTGGGGTAAGGAGGGTCTTCGTTAAGACGGATCCCTGTATTTAATTAAACATGGGAGACAGGTTACACATACTCCATTCGGCGGATGCAAACTGTTGTACCCTCAGCCCTGTATCTTCCCACCAGTAATGAGACTTCTGGGACACACCGATAATTTCCGCCGTGTTTGGTAATTATGCTGCGCCAACTAAATAATGATCCAGCTCATGGTTCTTGTTTTTCCAGCAGATGAACCACTAGTCTGTTAACGCTAGGAGCAAATACAAGGGGCTAGTTAATGCTGACAAGTTTCGTCATCTGTTATAATAACGTAGGGATTCCTTACGGTTCTGATAGAGCGGGAGGTAGAGAATGAACAGTGTCCCCATCTTACCAAAATTGTTGTCCTGCATGTACACATATCTTCTCCATTCATATTCTGTGTAATATTGGAAATCGATGTGTGATTATTCACCACAAGATCACATTATGTTATTATGTTTTGTCTTTTTTTTTAAAGGTTTTAAGTGTTTTTTTTCCATTTCCATGAATGATTCAGATTTCATGGATTTTTGAACTATAATTTATTATAGAGTTTAAATTTATGCTGTTTTATGAAACTGGGGTAATGTTCCTAGTCTTATAAAAGCTATTTGATTGTTATATAAGAGAAACAGAAGATGTTGCCGTGAGCTGTGCTTTTGCAATAAATATTAAGTTAACTAACAAATACTGTGGTAACTAAACTCGAGGTTTCAGCTCCGTTCATAACAAAGTTTGCCACTGGATATGTTCTCAGGTAGTGCCTATGTCCCCAGTAGTATTCCTAGTTTTATGCTTCGTGGTTTTCTAAGCAGACGCTTTCCATGAAGTTTCCTCACTAAAATTCTGTGTGTATTACTTTTCTGCGTCATTCGAGTCACATTTCCAGCTCTTAGTAACTCTGTGTCTTTAGAAATGTGGAATTTAATGTTTTCCCCTCATAGTAAGAGACTACGTTTCACAGTCATGCAAAACAACTGAATTTTTTTTCAGTAATGAAGCTAGTTGTTTTACAAGTGCTGCTACCAAATAGGCAGCTTTTTGAAGTATTTCTAAATAAAATAGAGGTACAAAAGGAAGAAAGGTACAGAGGGTGAAGATGTACATGAAATCATTCCCCGATGCGCCCTGTCTTATATTCGGGACTGAGTCCAAATCCTGTAATATGGGAATCAGACTGATGTTACGGAGATTGCACTGTTCGAGAAGAAAACATTTGCGCTGTGGACACAGATCAGAGTTTTGTGTTCATTGGCGTCAGTGAATGTGTTAAAAACAACAAACCTCGCGTTTTCATAGTCGCCAGGGTTAAATTATGGGCTTTCAGCTCAGAGTTCAACTACAACATTAAGCGATCTCAGCTCTTTGTTTGGTTAATTGTGTAGGAGTTTTGTTGCATAACGTTAGTCTTTCACAAGATTTTACTGCTGTCTTTTGGGAAATCAGTGTAATTTCCCCTGAGTAATTGTAACGTAGGCCCAGTTGGGTGTACATTAATAGTGGTTTTTTTCGTAACATCCCATGGGCTAACAGCAAAATCTCCAAAATTCTTAGTGCACTAATGGCAGACAATTTGTTAACCTGTAGTACAACGAAAACTTCGTTTATGAATTATGAGATTGGCAGCCACGTGTCATAATTATTAGGTACGGTAGGAAATTGAAGACAATTTTAGTTTCCTACAAATCCTTGTTAGTGACTCTGAAAGAGGCGGCATATGCAAATAATATTAATCCTCTGTCATTTACAGTAAGGTGATTTTCACTGAATTGTAAACAGTAATGATACTGTACCATCCATGGGCTGTACCAGTAAAAATCTTATATTTGAGGTCAAATGACATGAAAACTAGACGACTGGCAGTTAAGTATGAGGATTATATATATGATCCACAGGAAAATGTACTAATTGCTGGGAAGTTTCGAAGCAGGGTGGACGAATATTGTGAATCACCGATTTTTCTCAACAAAATTAGGTTTTTCTATTGGATAGAGCCCGCTGTTTCGCTGCTCCTATCAGCAGCATTAGAACCAACAAGCAACCTACTGCCTGCCTGGGCTTCTCGAAAGCCCAACCCTTCCATACTTAGCCTGAAGATGCCAACCTCAGTATTTGCCGAAAAAGGGTATAATTTTCAGCATTCGACGTGCCTCATCCCTGAAAGCCGAAGTTGTAAATTCTATATATTCAATAATAATTCCATCGTATGTTTGTCGTCGATGCTTTATGAAATTCGATTTTGTTTTTCGAGGTGAGTGTCCTAATTTCGTTTGATATTGGGTAGACTCCTTTGAAGTTAGTTTAGTTGAGCTGCGTTGATTCTACTAAGCGTATTTACTACCAGAGTTGCTGTGCACGGGGAAACACCTTTGCTAATTCCCCAGTTCGCAAGCACCACTAGAGAGAGGACGTCCCCACTCCTCCCACTCCATTCGAAACCTCTTTAGGCACACTGGGTACTGCCCACGCTGTCGAAAGAGGGGTGGATTATGCAGACTGTTTACTGAGCGCTAAAATTAAGCCCTTGATAGAAATTAACGTGTAAGACTTCACAGAACGGTGGAACGTGAACTGTGCCCTAAGGGTGTTCTGAGGAAGTCTTTAGATACTGTAGTCTCTAGAAGAAGTCCTGAACAGATGGCTGTCTCGATAGGGAAACACCTGAGCGTTATATTCAAAGATGAGGTGACTTACTGAGATTCTAAGGTCCTTTATGTTTGTCAGATTCTATGTTTTATCTTTCCTTATGGAAGAAACGCCCATGCCACGTGCTGTTTGCGCTTTAAAACACTGTCCTTTGCTATTCCTCCAGTTATCGTTCTGCAGCCTGTAAGTTCTGTTCCACAACCACACGTTCCTCGCTGTACTCTGACGGCTTGGGTATGTGACCGCACGTATCGCCATCTCAAACCCTAATGAAGATTTGACAACAGTGCCAGTGCTGAGGCTTGCTACGTCACACGCAGGCTGTGCCATAAAAAGTGTGGAACTTCTCGTCCAGATAAGTGGCGGTTAGCTTCTCAATGCGGGTTCTGTTCCATTGAGTTTGTAGTATAATTTTATGTCGTGCATACAAAGTATTATTGAATCACATATAGCTTACTCTGGAACCTGTGTGATGTATTAAGATAGGTTAGGTTGGGTTAGGTTTGATTAAGTTGGGTTAGGTTAACTTAGGTTAGATTAGTTTGGGTTAGGTTATTTCGGTTAAGTTAGGTTAGGTTGAGTTAGGTTATGTTAAGTTATGTTTGGTTAGGTTGGGTGAGTTTATGTTAAGTTGGGTTAGGTTACGTTAGGTTGAGTTAGGTTTGGTTTGGTTAGGTTAGCTTAGGTTAGGTTTGGTTAAGTTGGGTTAGGTTAACTTCGGTTAGATTAGTTTCGGTTAGGTTATTTCGGTTAAGTTAGGTTGGGTTGGGTTAGGTTAGGTTAGGTTGGCGTCTTCGGTAAAAATACGTCCTTCAAGAACTTCGTTACGCACGGCGTCGATTTTCTATCATCGTGCCCAACGTTATACGAAGGGTGGTATGCTTCATATGGCGTGACGGCGGATGGCGTCGCGACGTCAGGCGTCGGTTTTCTAGTTTCGTCAGCAGTGATATTTAAATTCATCTGCGGTTACTTTGGCGCCATGATAGAGCGTCGCAATGATCGGCGTCGCGACGCCAGGCGTCGGTTTCCTAAAATTGAAATCAAAGTTATCCAAATCTTTCGAGTCAAATTCCTGGGTCTTGTGGTGGTGTCGTGACGGTAGGCGTCGCGACGCCGGGCGTCGCTTTTCTACTGTTGTCTTCAGTGATGTCTAACTACATCGGTATCTTTTGTGATATTAGATGGTGTCGTGATGCTCGGCGTCGCAACGCCTGGCGTCGGTTAGGTTGGGTTAGGTTAGGTTCGGTAAGGTTCGGTTAGGTTAGGTTCGGTTAGGTTAGGTTAAATTAGGTTAGGTTAGGTTAGGTTACGTTGGCTTCTTCGGTAAAAATACGTCCTTCAAGAACTTAGTTACGCACGGTTGTCGATTTTCTATCATCGTACCCAACGTTATACGAAGGGTGGTATGCTTCATCTGGCGTGACGGCGGATGGCGTCGCGACGCCAGGCGTCAGTTTTCTAGTTTCGTCAGCAGTGATATTTAAATTCATCTGCGGTTTCTTTGGCGCCATGATAGGGCGTCGCAATGATCGGCGTCGCGACGCCAGGCGTCGGTTTCATAAAATTAAAATTAAAGTTATCCAAATCTTTCGAGTCAAATTCCTGGGTCTTGTGGTGGTGTCGTGACGATAGGCGTCGCGACGCCGGGCGTCGCTTTTCTACTTTTGTATTCAGTGATGTCTAACTACATCTGCGGTATCTTTTGTGTTATTAGATGGTGTCGTGATGCTCGGCGTCGCGACTCCTTTCGTCGATTAGGTTAGGTTAGGTGAGGTTAGGTTGGGTTAACTTATGTTGGTTTTCGTTAGGCAAGTTTAGGTTATGTAAGGGTACGTCAACATACCCTCTCTACTGAAGCCTATAACATAAGCCTGTAACATATGATAATGAGCTGTCATTGCTCATTTATTTACTGAATATAATTTAACTCGTACTGTCCCCATCTTCAGGACTGAAGTGGTGATTTTGGGAATTGGAGAGGTTTATATAGGGTTAGGATGCGGGAAGGCAGAAGGTGTGGCCCACTGGTACGTATTTTTGGTCACATTGTTTGGTGTAATTTTTATATATTTTGTCTTGTTTTTTAGTTAAAAAGTACGAATGAAGCCAATTTGCCCACTAACGGACTATCTGTCGTATTTGATTTAAATAGAACAATTTACCCTCTTTAGTGGCAGTTCTGTGTTTATTTTCACAGATGAATTACCAACACCTACCCGCACACACACAAACAAACAAACAAACAAACTGCAGTTGCTGTTAATTTCCAGCACATTTCCCAGTAATTCCAGAAATACGCTGCATGGATTTTATGTACAGTGAATTCGTTACGATGTTGACACAGCAGTTAAGTTTTGTTTTTCTTTTTGCCCCCCTCCTGTTTGAACCAGTATAACCGCTGTTCCGTAGTGGAATGGATATGAATAAATGCGCAAGTGTTATTGGATTATTTCCCGTCCTAAAGATAAGGCGGTCTGCCTCGATTACTTTAACAATTGCTTCTTTTTGTGGTGACATATGTGCACATGGTCGACTTATACGTATGTAATGTTTTTATTTAAATTTAATTGTGTTGTGTTTTCTAAGAGAATCTTAGGAGATGTGAATTGATATTGAAGTGTATAAGAGAAAGAAACCTTAAAGAGAAAGAGAGGTCAAGCCCACATTACGGAAACTATGTATCGCAACGTAACCGAAACTTGGAAGATATTTTGCCAGATTGCGATGAAGACTGAAAGTGAATGGTACAGCCCAAACTGGAGAGATTATCCCGCTGTCGTAACGCGCCACTGGCGGAAGGTTACAGAACGGAACTCCCAGACAGCTGTCTGTTTCATGAAACGTAATGTATTTTAAGGCCCGCGTTATTTAAACGACTAGACATATTTTGGGGCACATCTCGCTAAGCATTTTTCTGAGAGACAAATGTCTTTAATAAAGTTATAGGTATCCATAAAATACATATGTTACGATTTATAAAATATTAGTTTAAATCTCACTGGCTTCTAGAAAAGTCACTGGTAGACCATAACTTAGCATATTATGAATCATTTTATATAGCATACGTATGCACCAGACAGGAGTCAGATGCAATCAAACGCACGCTTATAATACTACCCAAACAGCACATTTGTCCGTTCTTAGTGTTATAAATAGGCGTACTAGTGGCTTGATCTCAGGGTATTCGAACCAGTAGTCTCATGAATACAAGTCTAAGTCTTTACCGCTTCATTATCGTGCCAGGTTGTTTTAATTTCGTTGATGGCATTTAGATTCCATGTGTGTTTATGCTAGAATCGCTGGCAGTGGAATCTGAATTTATGAACAGTCTGTATTCCAACTGGAAATTATGTATGTAATTAAAGTTATGTGACGGTTTCCCGTCTCCACTTTGCATTTATATTTAGTTATAAATGGTAACTAGCATTGTTAAAACGCGTGATAAATGTTTATCTTGGCATAATTATTTGGGAGACTCTGATTGCCTGTGTTGTAACACTTAAACATTTGCATTAAAATTGCGCGAAGTATTGTCATGTGTTCTGATCAAATTTCATTTTTCACGTGAACGGAGTTTTGATTCGTAATGTTATTATTAAATGTTTAATGTTTTCGTGTGTTTAATCCCAAATAATGATAACCATAAACTTTTATGTTCACTCTTTGCTCTCTGCGAGTTTGGTTTTGCGCGAAACAGCATTGTCACATGAAACTGAGTCATGCTTGTCTTCAATGCCCTTACTCGTTTTTCGTCTCTCGAATAACTTGTCCCGTTCGAGGTAGTTTGTTACAGTGGATCTAGACTGAAACGTGAGAAAATTCTTTTTGTTTATTATCGCTTCAGTGTCTATTTTACATGAAGCAGAAATCGAAATCTGTCAACATTTCAAAAAGTGACTCATGTTTTATAAGCGTGCCCATAACAAAACATATATCCTAGGAGTTGAGAAGAACCATTGAAATTCAGCGGTGGATAATTTTTTTTTTAAAATCTCTTCCTTCCTTTCCGATCCCATTTGACGTAAAACAACAATCAGTCGTACTACGTACTATGTTATTTCCACGATTTCTTCACCCATGGGTCTATTATAGTAAGTTTGAAGCTGTACTGGTCCAATTCTGACGCGTTATGTTTCGTTTTAATATTATCCACTCATATTTTCCGATTGATATCTTGTATGCTTTGCTCACTTGCTGAAGATTTTTGTGTGCCCCAACCATCTCATCTTCCATTTTTCAAGTCATTTTATGACAATTGTGTCTGGGTAAAGATGTAAGCTTTTCTGATATTGTTTTTCTGTGAAAATCTGTATTAATTATGCTGTTTAAAACTATAAAATTCTAGTTGTGTGATATGTACTCTTTTCTCGTGTTTTTTTCAGCGGGATTCATTGAGCTTAGAACCGAGCAATGTCGCCAGCTGCGTTTCCAAAGGGAAATCGGAGGTGAGTACTCATAATAAAATCTTGTTCCGTTTTTGCGGATTTAGCCATGTGTTCTTCATTCCACAATGTTCAAGAGCTCTAATAAGTCATGCCAGAATTATGGACGACGCTGTCAGCAGCATCACAGGCCTCTATCAATGTGTTGAGTGATACTAACACAGTAAACTACGTATAATGTGGTAAATTTTCATTATGGAATGATTGGTAATTCTGCTGTGAACTGTACCGTTGCGTTTGATATGGATGATAGTGAGGGTAGCTCTTTAGTGTTTAGTCTTGGTTTCGATGTTATAATTCTCTTCAGTTGGGACACGTGGTGTCATAGGTCCCTTTACTCATAAATACTAAACCCCTGCGTAGATTATAACACACAGCTGACTGTGTCCTTCGCATGTGTGGCAGCCATTTATTTGAAATGTCGTTTGCTAACCGTCTTCTGCAACCTTGTTTTTGCTCGTCTTTTTTTTTAGTCTGTAGTTTTCAAGATCAGAGAACAGTTTGCTGAAGGACAGGATTGTGTAGACACCTACAATGTGTGTTATGTGATAACATGGCTGTTTTATCCTTCGTGACATTTCTACAGTTGTGGCTGACTGTTCGTATTTCAGCAGACAATTGGCTATTATCGTTATAGAGAAGTGCCCATAGGTGTCTCTCACTTCAGTAATTAAATTTAACTCGATAATGTGTGATCGTGGCTTTGTGACATATGTGTTCAGTATATTCGTTGGTTTATCTACGTCTCGAACTGATGAATATTCTTCTTATTAGAGAATTTGTTCCAGAAAATAACAAAGAGACTGTTACGAAATGACGTACTGACTAACGAAGTAATTTACTCCACACATAGAATGTCTTGTTTAAATGTGGCTAATAGTCGATAAAGAAATGTCATTGCTTTTCTTTAGGGCGAAGGTTGATTGCGTGTTGAGATATTCCCACCTTTATATAATTTGCTTTTCTAAGGCCCGTTTTAATATTATATTTTATTCTTTACACGTTTTCTGTATGGCCACTGTTCTCACAAAAACTTTCTTTCAAGTGTGTAGTAATTTGTATCAGTTCATAAGAAGCTACTTTTTGTGGTAAGAGGTTGTTATCGCCCACACCCATCATCTGTACAATGTACATTTTGCAATATAATAAATGCCTTTCAATAGCTTTTAGTGTCATATCGCAGAAAAATTGGAACATGCTTGTGTAAACGAACTGTTTTTAGTTTATTATTTTTTCTCCGACAGAACATTGAATCAAACACTCTTAAAATAAGATCCTCAGTGCTTTCGTGATGTCCGTCTTTAATAATAATTGACAGACGTGTTAGATTTGTGTTCTGTCAAGTTTGATATATATCGTAGCGAATTCAGTGTCGACGGTCGCTTCCTTCCCAGTTTATTGTTCTACCAACATTTATTAGAAGGTGGTTTCAGAGCAGTGTTTGGACGTGCTCGTAGAGCATGACACAGCCAGTAGATGGCAGCTCACTTCTGGCGACGTGACGCGGGCGTCGTGATGCCGACAGGTCGTCGCCCCTAATCGCGTGTCGTCACCGCTCGAGTTATAAATAATGACAACTAAACCCTGACTCTGTGCCCCAGATATACATGACGGAATCCGAGCAGCACTTGTTTGTCCTCAATGGTGATCGGGTTTCTAGGCGTTTTCGATGTTTTTTCCGGTACTGAATTACTTTAAATAGGTGTTTGTGATCCTTCTCCTTAATGAAAATACATCCTGGGATTTGGCACTAGGGGAAAGGAACGCGAACTGTTAAGTCCCTTACCTATTTTTTCTTTATCATGTTTGAAAAAGATTGTAATGAGATGTGAAGATGAGTTTATAGAGATATATTGTCTCTGCATACTGCTGTAAATCGAATAATTGAAATTAATATGCGTGTATTTGTGTACCGATTTATTACTAGATCATTTTAAGACGTTTATGAACTTAACAGGTTTATATAGCGTCGAATGGTAATTTATTATTGTTGTGTGATATGCGAATTGGGAACGATGTGGAAGGAGTCGGCCAAAAGTAAACTAACTGTACGTCTCATTTTAGGCTCTTTTACAACTACGATTTGCAGAAGTGCGTCTGTCAGCTTTGTCGTATGTTTGTTCGCATGCAGCAACTCTGTAGGCTGAACGAATTTTCATTAAATTTGACGAGAGTGGGTCTTGTTAAATTTGTCGACATTTTCCAGTTTTAGTCCAGACAGGACAGCAATCAGGAGCACTTAAACCTGCACATAGTCCTGCGGACGCTGTTAACTTTTGAGGAGGATCTCGCGGGGAACCCCCAGTTTGCCTGCGTTACTTTTGTCGCTATGGGTATTCGATCCCCGCGTGGGGAATTCCCAGTCAGGTTTGGAACTACGTGGCGGAGTTCACTCTGATGACGTCATCGCCCTCCCAGACGGCATTGCCACAAAGCTCATACACTCAGACAACTAAGATGTTACCTAAGCCGTTCACTGAAGTCGAATTCTGGCGATCCCGATAAAATTGGTACGCTGTGTATACGCTTACTAACTTGTTCAATTTATATGTCTATAAATAACCTAATTTCGTCACTTGAAGGACGAATTACAGCAACCCTTCTACATCACACGTGCAGTAATCCCCACCGTTTCCCTGGGACACATCCCTTCTTGCCATTTTCTCATCCAACATAGTCTGCCCTCTCACCCTTTCCCCAGACTCTCTGTAACCGTGAGGCAATAGTTCAATTACACCTGGCTGTCCACCCGCTAACGCATACTACACCCCTCTCAGAGACTGCTGTCACACGTGACCAACCAACCCCATAAATTCATACCGAGATTGGAAGAAGGGTTGTGCAGGAAACAACGTAAGTTCCACCCCCCTTCCAACATACTGAAACAGTCTCGCCAACATGATTCTTACTTAGTCCGGTGATAGATTACAAGTCCATTTGTATTCTCTCGGTGCCTGTCTTGTGCCAGCATTTCAGTCTGCGGGTGATTTTCGTGTTCCATGGTGCAGAGGTGTTTTCATTTATGTATCAAGTCACTGGAGTTTTGAGGGACAGAGATTCTGATTAAAGAGCAAGACTTCAGAGTAGAAGGTTTTGAGTTCAAGACTGACTGGATCCACTGCGAAAATTCCTCTTCTTTTATCCCCGATTGATGTTAAATGAACAACACCACTCACTACAGCTCTTAAACCACATTAAGCCTCCGACCATGATATTAATTTTAAACATTGTAACGTCATCATTGGCAGTTTGAAAATGCAGCCAAGAAGCTCATGATCACATCAAGAACTTTCTGTGGTTCGCCTGGCTTTAAGAATAAACTACAGTTCAGTTTTTTAGACGTGGCCGCTGATCAGTGCGTGAAGGGAATAATAGTGGGAGTAGGTCCCAACTTGTCATAATTGTAATCGTTTTGTACTCTAAGTTTGTTTCAGCTCAAAATCTGTGCAGACTTGTACTCCGTACACTTTGTGAAAGTGGGCACCTTATGAAGATCTCTGTATTCTGGGTTGTTGCGCTGTGAAAACCTGAAATCATAAATGGGAATATTATGTTAATGTAATTAGAAGTTCATAGAATGCATTGCAGCCAGTAGCTCGACTTCAACAAAAATATGACAGGTTGTTTCTGCAGTCATCGATTCAATTTCTGACTTGTTTTCGGAGCATTGGCTTGCCATAGCTAGCAGATGCATCCTCATAAACTTTAACACAATCCTTCCATGCATCCCGACTCCTATAACCTCCCGGCATTTGCTAATTGCTTGTTAGGTGAAGCTGAGTCTTGGTTGAAACTGACGTTGGCTGCGGTGACGTCGGGAGACGGCGCATCCAGACGCTCGGCGTCGAGAAAAGACTGTGAGTAGACAGGCTGTAAAGTGGTGTCACCCAAGTTAGATGTGACACGTCTGGGTGGGAGTGGGCTACTACATTTTTATTGTGAAGTTTGTAAAGGAATGGCGCATGTTATTTGGATGTTTATAGGTTTACTTTGTTTGTACGAGGTGCATAAGATGAACGCATAACGTGGGTTATACTGTGCCCATCCACACATACTACACTTCAGCCCTGAAGATGGAGGCATTATATGCCTCCGAAACGTAATTACGCACAGGTCTACACGGTGTCACAGCACAGAAGACCAACATCGACAACCGAAAATAATTTACATAACATGCGTTTTACATATCAACTAAGCGGATATAAAGTATTGTAACCCACACTTAAGGAACACGCTATGAGTAGACGAGGCAAAAATGCTTGTGCATTAAATATGGCCTCTAAGTTTTTGTAGATGCCCAAATTTAATAACCTCCTTTCTGTTGTTTAGCTAACGGACAGTAATGTGATATTGCGTGTGATATATGTTTCTGTACAGTTTCCGCATGAGCTGGTTTAATTAGCTGACTTCCACCCTCAAGGCATTTGCACGATTTGAATTGTGTTCGTTTTGAAAGAAGGAGAGATGCTGTACCGTGAGATAAATTTAGTTACAGTACTGAAACTCTGTCACAACCAGTATTTAACATCTGATGTATTATGCAGGGTTTCCACATCACAAAAAGAGGGCGTTAGAATTAAAGCGGCCTATATGCCTAAGGAGTACTGTGTAAGGGGCTTTTAGGTTGAGATTTTATCACCCTGATGTGGAGGCAGCAAGCACCTCTGAAACGTAAATGTTAACTACCAGAGCACACGGTTCAACAACCCAGAAGACAGCCATCTTGATGAAGTTTCTTTGTATTTTGTATGTCTTAACTAGGTGAGCTGTCAAAAGTAGGCCTACTTATTTCATAAGTTTGAAGCATGTAGACCTGTAAACATCGTTAGTTCTATATTGCAAATGGCATGACACCCCACCAGAGTTTATTTGGTGTAAACAGTCCATCTCATATATAATAACTCGCCTTCCACAATTGTTCCAAATGTAATCGACGCGTCGGGAGGGACCCGGTTGGAGTCCCGGCCATAGACCTATTTTGCTTACAATCTCCTAAGTTTTCTTTTGTGTACTCGGGACAGAACCTTGAGATAGGAAACAGTATCTTCACCGTAAAATCCTCTACGTTTATCATCCTTCTGGTGTGATGCCCTCAATATGGCTTTTATGAGTTCAGTCCTTGACACTGTCTTAAAATAACCGAGTAATCAACCTGTAAGCTTACTGTAGGCCTATAGAAGGATGCTTTCCTGAAAATAATACTCACAATATGATTTGAGGTTTTCACAGCGGTGAGTATTAAGATTCTGGAAGAAAGTAAATCTACACCAAGATCACATCGTTGTCGGTGTTACTTCCTTCGTCTTGATGTCTTAATTTAATTAGGGCATTCGACAACTGAACCCTTCCTGTTTCTGAAATGCTTCAATTTTCAGAGTTGATGCATCGTGTTATGAATATACGGTACTAAAGCCATAAACTTTAACGATCAGCAGCGCACGCTGCAGTTTCACTGTAACAAATGTGTCTAGGCGGTAGTTCAAGCCTCTCTGATGCTGTGTTTGCACTTTAAAGGCGCACTGAAATAACTAAAGCAACTTCCTAAGTTTATATGGACCAAACGCTACATTCCACTGTAACCACAATAAGCAGAGAATGTTTTGTAGAGAAACTTCTGTGGTTCCCACACTTAAATTGAAGATTATCGTAATACTACATTAAACAGCTTTCATGGCCATTATATACAAACTAGAGAAAATTCTTCGCCTTTCTTTCGTATGTGTCTTGTGGCGAGGCTCATTTTACACGCGAAATTATCCTACTTTCCGCTTATGTTTAACATCACCGTTTCAGGAAGACACGACGAAATGTGGCCCGCAAACCTGGATCACTAGGGCTCGACTGAAGCTCTACGCCAGCAGCGTTTTTGCAAATGCTGTTCTTGTGGGTTTTAACGCCGTAGGCAGAAACTAACGTTTTGGAGGAACATATTGTCTCCAGCTTTAGAGCTGAAGTTAGTATTTACGTACGAGTGTATACAGCGACATAACGCAGAGAACAACGCTGTCATCTTCACCGCCGCGAGAACCTCAAATATTACATCAGAAACTTCTCTTTATGTTGGTTTTTGTTGTGATTTAACATTTTGAAACGCAAGGAAGAATAGTAATTTGTCTCAATGCAGTGTGGCATCTGTCGCTTGAATACTTTGCCCGCAGTTTATTTGTACTTGCAGTACATAGGCATGAGAGTGGGAGAAGTATGACAAATCATAACAGAAGCGCTCTTTTACACTTTCGTTTCTGTTATCCGTGAAAACTGTTTGTGGTTATTCTCGAAAACCACTTAATCAGGTGGTGTTTCTGCCAACAGCTTGGGTTGTTATGCAGGCCTGTAAATGTTGTTCCTTTTATTGCATTTACTGAAGGCTAGGACTTGTGGCCACTGCGTGTGAAATGAAGCCACTGATCCAGAGCCTTTAGAGACACCCTATAAAGCACATGTCTTCGCTCAGCGTTTAAACCCATTTGATGAGCTTTTTACCTTTGCCGCAACATAAAATGAGGGCGCGTAGAGTGTACATGCTATATTATAGCTGTAAACCTGAATCGTGTTTTCGTTCGTTAACACAAGTGGTTGCCGTTGCTGCTGGGGCAGTCTTGAAACGCCCGTATTTTCTGAATTCTCTTCAATATTGCTGCCACTTAATGTACAGCGTTACCTTTAGTGGGCATGCGCATGAAGCTGCGAGCTGATTGGTCAGTGAGAACATTTCAGTGTTTAATCATAATTTCGTTTGCAGGGTGTTAAGAAGCTTTGTTAATTTGTTCGTAACAATGCTTTCTTACGGTGAAAGGTTGTTAGCCTTACGCCCAACTCCCAAGCTGGAGGACCTCCCCTTGACCGCTGTCCACGACTGCTTATCCAATATATTCGCAGCTAAACTCCATTCGTGGAGGCCGTTGGGAGATAGGAGTTGAAGGAAACTGGATTTTGTAGACGGCTTTGGTTAATTCTGTGATGAACCTTCGGGTTCGGTAAGCCATCGAGTTAGTTAGATAGTGTGTTAAGATATAGGCTGGACTCACATGGTTGTATTCAGGAATCTTTGAGGGGCTCTTGTGAACGCTGTAGAATTTTAAAATCTTTCTGCATCCATAAAAGACGGGGAGAAGTCTTTGACTAGCTGAGCGATTAACAGTTTCTCACAGAGGACACTGGTCCATAGAGTTAGATGATGATGTTTATAATGATAATAACAACAACAGCTGTATAATACCATTACATTGATAATCCTTCTCGTAAATAACGCAGTGACTCGCGTTAGTAAGCCACCAGCTTAGAACCAAGGATTCAGTAAACCATACCACTATAAGGCACAAACATACCGCCATTGTGGAATTTCATTTCGGCTTATTCATTGTCTGTGGTAACAAAATATAAAATTCATGAAGTAACTTCGCTTTGGGCCCATTTGATAAAGAAAATCTTTTAGCTCAGTTCTGCTGATAAAGATTAGACTTTCTAACGGGCTCTACCTTTAAGAATTCTGTAGCACTTAATTGATAAAGTCTAAATAACACTCGATAATACTGGAAGTAGTTCTACACCATTAACTTTGAGTGTTAGAATGATAAGTAATTTACCGTTGTCATTAGTAGGCTTAACACCAACTCATATTTTTAGAGAGATGCTTACAACATCATTAAGTAAACCACAAATGATAAAACAAATCAACCATAGGAAATGACACATAAGCACGTATGCCCCGCTATCCCCTACAACAGGTAACCAGCTAGCTTCATTCACATCCAGCTGTTATAACCTCACAGAGAAACACATTTTCACTTTCACATCAGCGTGTAATTACAATTTACTTTGACATTACGTCACAAAATCGCTGTGCTTCTGCAAAGACTAAATCAGACGAACGTATACTCCCTTATTTTTATGAAGTATAGACGAGATTTGCATTTTCAAGTATTTTATGACCTCCCCTTAGAATATGCATTACCTGTCTGCTATCCTTAATGCATTTTATGTCTTTGAAAATGAGAAAATATCTTCAAAATGTTTCATGCAACAAAATATATTACTAATGATGGAAGTTGTACATTTTGTTCGCAGGAAACTGTCAAGTAATATGATGCAGAGGAGGTGAATAGCATATTAGGGCGAGATCTGCCAAAACAGAGATAATATAGGTGCTGACATTAGCAGAGGCAAACAACGTGTCAATGCGATATACCGCGTAGATATACCAGCTCCTGTCGGCCGTTTCATATATGAAGTCCTGCGTTTACCGACTCAATTCCATTACAAACCCTAACAGGAAGAGAATAGGAACGGGCAGGAGGAATGGAGAAAAGATGATACAATATGATAAGAGGTGAGGGGAAGGCAAATAAGACAAGGGGTGTGAGGAAGTGCGGTGTTGCAAGGAAGTTTCGAGGGTTTGAAAGAGAGGGTGGAAAAGAATGGTAAAAGGAAATTGCTTTCTGGGTACACGAAAAGAAATGTGTTGTGCAGGAGAGAATTTTGGTGAAAACATGATGTCTGACTCTGGCTGTCGTTGTTTTTAACATGGCGAGGAGGCGTAGAAATATATTCGACAGGGCGTCAAGATAACATTTGTTAAAAAGAAGTGTCGAAATTCAAGCTCATGTTCCTACGCGAGATGTGTTTTGTACGTGGTAAATAAAAACTGTAATGTATTCAGCACTGAGTTTTATTTTATACTGAATTACCACTGCATATAATGTTACCATGAGATGGTATAATTAGAACTCAAAATAAAAGCTTCTACTTTTAACAGAATTTTAATATGAGATTAAAAGGAACATCACTTCTTTGCCTACAAATAGTAACCATGTATTATCGACTACTTGTGTGTTTGTGTGTCAATGTGAGTGTTCCCTTTTTATATGCCCTAATTTTGTGACCGACTCATGTACTATATGTATTGCGCAGTGTGTAAGATCATGCAGCTAGCGCCTTCTGTGCCATCAGTAACACCAAAAATGGATGCTTTCATATTTGTGGATTGAGAGCGATACGTATTCAAGAACATAGATTAAACTGTCTTGATTGTATGTCATGAATGTCTCCTAACGTGTATTATATGCATGCATTGTGAAATGTCCCTCTTTTTCTTACCATCAAAGGATGTGTTTGTTTCTGTGAAGTCGTGATATTTTGTCTCACATTGAAACTGGAGTTGAGTTGAAATGAATAGCCAAATATTGTAGGTCTGTAAGCTTAAAATTCAAAATATGTCGTCTATTGTATCATTACGTAGGGACATATAACTGGCATATGAAGGGTTTAATGTTGACCAGTGTAGTGCAGACTTTTAATTTGTCGTGTAGTGTCTGGGGCTAATTCAGTAAGCTTGTTATTTAAAACGTATTACGTCTGAAGGTAAATACAGAATCGACCAGTTTTCTCTTCAGGGTTTATTTACGGTACATTTAATTTTGAATCACTCATTGTTGAAGCTCTTTTCATGTTTTCCTTCAGAGCGAAACAAACATATAATTGATTTCTAGGAAGTCGACAGAGAATAGCAGTGAACAAACTTTAAATCTAAAATTTGCTTAACGGCCATTTCATGGAAATGAACATAAAGTTTGCGTTGTCAGAATATGATAGGAGTTGATTGTAGATGGCAGTTCTCTCTCTCTCTCTCTCTCTCTCTCTCTCTGTGTAGTATCAATCATCTTTTGTGGCATTATCTGTCATTAGCCATTGTTGAAAATTACACTATTCTTTCCTGTACTGAAATATATTAATCTCGGCTTCTTGAATTCAGTTAAATGTAACACAATTGCTAGTACTTTAATGTACCACCAATTATTTTAAGAAAACTTGTCTGCCTGCACTACTGATAAGAAAAAAAATTATGTATTCCTAATTTGCTTTTAATGCTTTCATTGATACATAGATACTGACAGGTATTATTAAGAAACAATTACAAATCTTAATGATCTATTTATATTCACAAATTTCATTGTCATTTCCGTCCCACCACCAGATATTTATAAGACTAATCCCAGAAATTATAATTATTTATTTTAACTTGTAGTGTACTTTTGGCCTTAAAGATATAAGAACAACTAAATGACACTACTGTGATTCTGAATAGTGTTGTGGTAGTGAACTTTATCAGCGAATGGGAAGTTTTCCTACCGATAGCGGAATGTGTAAGAAAACAAGATACTCGCAAGTTTTTTTCAGTTACAACTGCTGCAAATTCTGCACCCAAAATTTCTCCACATTTAGACAACATTCATAATGCATTAGTCATTGAAACGAATGGGAAGTGTGTTAAACGTTTCTTCAAGGAGATCCATATTGATAAATGACTGCTTTTCCCCAAAAAGAAAAGAAAAACTATTTTTCTCCGAGAGATTTTCTGATTGATTTTTATTATAACTTCCGCCTTGTACGGCAGTGTATAGGCAACACGCACAATCAATTTATCGGTTAATTTACTGAAGCAGAATGGCGTCGAACAGTTCATGAAAACTTGCGGCCTAAGTCTGATCAGAAATAAGCGTGAGCTATAAATAACACGCTCATGATGATGATTATGATATTAAAGATTTTGACAAAAATGAACTTATGAAAGTCGTATGATTGCTGTAAAATGTGCTAGAAGTGACGCAAATGCTTCTTTATACCTTTTCTTCAGTATTTATCTGTTGTAATTTTCATAATTAATCATGTGGCATAGCATTTGTCCAACAAAATGGTATTCCTGCAGTGAGGAAAAATTGCATTTCGGGAACTGCTCACTCTACTTTTAAGGGCTGAAGTTGTAGGGGTGGCATACGTTTTGAAACATTGATACTGTGTAGGAGGGGTCTAAGCATAGGGCAAGAGGAGAGTGTTACGAGCCGGGGGAGGGGGTGCATTTTCTGCTTAGTTTAACATGGGCCAAGTGCGGTGGGCTCCTGTAATGAGACTGTAATGGTCCGCCATTGTAGCTCATAAGTTATTCATGTACCACTTTTTCCCCTCCTCCTCTACCACAACTCTCTTTTACCCAGGACTAGAGTGAGGGTTCATTTCCCACAGTACCAAGAGGCTCGACGGGAAACCAGAGGAAAATCCTGTCCCTAAGACCAGGTTCTCGGTTTTATTCCTTTCAGGAGAATTTAAAGAAGTCACTGTGTAGAGAAACGACGGTCTCGTAATCGAGAGGTCACAGAGGTTTATTTATGGGATTAAAATTTTCCTTATCCAGGCAGTGGCGCGCCATCGTAGTGAGACAGTCTTGAAAGGCTCAGATGGCGAGCCTCTTTCAATAATTGAAACAAATTGAAGGAATCGATATTTTGTTTCGTGCAGAGAAACGTGTCTATTAGTTTATTGCACAAATTATGTGATAATGATTTTTAAATATAAATGTGTCGGGTTGGCTTTCTATCCGGAATTATATGTTTAAAATTTTGGCCGGTAACTATTATTTTAACACGTTTTCCAGTCTTTCTAAAAAAGAGTTATGTAAATAGTATTAGGGATTAAGGAATAGTCACGTAGAGTAGCATTAGTGAATAGTTGTAGTAAGCAGTAGTGCTAATAGTGCTACGTATGTAAGGACTGTGGCCGTGAAAACCTGGTGTTAGGCGGCCACAGATCTCTGTATATAGTCTAAACCAAATATATTATATTATATTATATCTTTTGATATGTACTTCTACATGTACACAGATCTCAACTAAGATACCTTTAATATACGTCAGTGATGATACTATTAAAATTAATACGTGATATCCTCAAACAAACTGGATGACATATTGTTCATTAATTGTACTGTATAACACATTTGCCTGTATCACATTTATAGTAGGAATTTGTATTAGAAAAATTAAATATTTATTATTAGATCAGTCTTTCTAAAATGTTGACCTACCAGAGAGTGAGAAGAGCGACTTTACAGTGCTTTCATTTTCATTCAACTCTACAGTGCTATTCTGTATTGTCATTATTTCACTCGATACAGCTACTACTATTTATGAAGTCGTTCCGTGCGTGTTTGAAATTCAGGTTAACACTTTTAAGCTGAAGCTCATCTTTATAATATTTAAAAATTTATTTCGTACCGCGTACTAAGATCGAATGTTTTGGAAACATTCTATAAATTCAAAATGCAGAGTTACTGATTGTCGAATAAGGTGGTATATATGGTTACCAGTACGCTTTTGGAGGGTTAATCCTACGCTGGGAAGCCATGTTGGCGCTCTTGATAAAAGCACTTCGGAAGCGAGTTGTTGGACGTTTTAATTCAATCTCAGGTTCACGCGGTACAAAAGACTTTTCACGAGAAATTGTCTTAAATTAAGTTTGCACCTCAAAGCACACAAGGCAAATAACTAATTAAAATTTAATCTCGTTTTTTAGGAGTTACTGCGCTGACTGCTTGAATGCACCTAATTGCTGAGCAAGCTATTAAATTTCAAATGAATTGGTGAGAAAGAAAATTCACAAAATAGCTTTCCATTTCTGAATATGTTCATTATTATGTTGTTGTTAGTAACACTGTATCAACTGCTGAAGTTGTTTCTTCCTCTTGGGTCTGCATAGGAATTGTTAAACATTTTTCTTATTGAAGAGTGATGCAACACGTGTTTTAGAAGAACGAAGTATGAAAAAGTTTGTAGACTTCTGTTGTACGCAGAAAACTGTGATTTTGAAACTCAAATCAGGTGCAGCCCCTTGATCGTCCTATATTCTGCATCGCTTGTTCCGAGCTACGGTTGGTTATAGATAGAACGTCTGGAACAGGGGAAGGAGTTGGCAGACTGGGAGACGCTATTTCGCGTTATTTATTTACGAATAAGAGAAACATTTGCGATCAATATGTACTTCACAGCTGCCACGCTACTAATGGGAAATGCCAAGATCATGGCTTGATGCTACCTGGAACCTGACTGGGACTTTTGAGCCAGTCTTAGTTGTCGGTGTGTCATTATATGTTCTGAAATCGCTTCTTGTGTGGTTAAATATAGCGTGTCCTAGTCACGCACTATTCAGACCCACACTGCAGTACTTGAATACCTGATTCAGAGGTTTAGGGGAGGGGAGGGGAGGGGGAGAATCCATAGCATTAAAATACTGAAGCAATACTGAATCAGTAACTGTATTTCATTTCGTGAGGTATTTTGAAGACCAAATTAGTAATCTAAGGAGCGTTGAATCCCTCTGGGTCGTGGACCTGCGTCTGCGTCTGCTTTATTTTTTGAATGAATAAGAAACTTGGCCGTTCGTCTTTAGAGAACAATATAGATCGAAGGTGTTCAAGAACAAAGTTTTGAAGAGAATATGTGGACCGAAAAGAAAGGGAGTAACAGGGTTTTGCACAACTTTGCATGATGGTACATAGTTTGTTTCAAATCTTATTAGACCAAGAGAAATCAAATCAAGGGGGTGAAGGTGGGCGAAACATGTAGCTCATATAGTGAAAATTTTAGTCGACAAATGTGAAGCGAAGAGTCCTCTTTCTTGTGACACCTGTATGAAGATGGGAGGATAATATTAAAAGTGACATAAGTTGAGATTGGATTGGATTCAGCTGGCTCGGAATAGGTTCCAGCTCTTTGGTAGCACTGTAATGGAAATTCTAATTTTATAAAAGTTGACGATTTCTTGACCAGATTACTATTATCAGCTTATGAAGAAGGACTGTGTTATATTATAAACTTTTGTAGGGCTTGTCTCCCGTTCAAGGAGTCCAGTCACTTTTCCCAGATGAAAATTAATTCTGAATTGGATAGATGCTAAATCTTAGACAACACTTGTCGTGGTGAAGTGTATATTTGCCAGTTGATATGTTACTGGTATATAATAAATTCATTGTCTTCTTATATCACTGATTTTCAAAATGTGACTCTATATGTAAAAGCAAATTTTAAAATCACGTATTATGAAGTCAGTGCATATAATCGTGGTTATGTGACTTGCTTTAAATCACGTCTCTATTTCTTTCCGTCTTCATGCCATGCGATTTTATCTTCGGAGATCAGATCATTATGGCACTGCATATGCACTCTAATACGTCGCTGTACTAGCGCAGGATACTTCGTTCATTTCCGCATGGCTGCAGCTCTTGGGGCCCTCAATGGCTGTATGTAATGACACGTGATACCTCTCGTTTTGCTTGTTATAGTCCTGGACAATATACGCTCAACTTAAACCATGAAAACGACCGGACGTGTCCTGTTTTTATACCTTATCACGTGGTATTATAGTGGCTGTACAGTCTCTCAGTCATACCACATGTTATAGGCCGAGAAGTAGTTTGAAATATTGGATATAGAATGGGCTCTAATGCCCGGTGCTCCGGTGCGTTTCTTTTTTTAACGTTGTTCTTGCTACAGCTCTTGTCACGCGATATGGGCATTATAACGCGCAAGCAAGAGAAATGACCATGACTGCTGAGTCAATTCATCATCATTGATTCTTGCGTCACGAAATGCCTGTCGGACGTCGTTATGTTTCTCATACAGACAATGGAGTATAAACGTAACTGTTTTAATTCCTCACAACGTGACTCTTAATATGGCTAACTGAGCCTCTCTCATCTTTCATTGTAATATTTCGGCTGCGTGATTGATGGACACAAACATGAAACTTGTCCGAGTTCGACCGGGGATTCCCCTCTCTTCTTTTGTGCATCACAGATGTTGATGCTCAATCTACTTCCGTGTTTCGTAATGCACTGAGCGACATGTGCAAAAGTTGGCGCGTTGGTTTTATATTCATGAAGCCCCGGGTTTGAAATTTTCCCCGGAGAACTGCTATTGTGCCTGTGAATTCCTTCCACGCCTACAGTGAAATGGATGGAACATGCCTTAAAATAGGTCACGACTGTCTCCTCCCACAACCTTTCCAACATCAAGTGCTCTTCACTATGCTATCGCTTGAAACGCAGAAGCCAGGCGGATACTCATCATGGCATCGGTCTGAGTAGAAACATGATAAGGAGTCATTTAATACTTGGTAGAAAGCGGCGGTGTAACCTAAGGCCACGACGGGTATACGGGCTTACGTCTTGCTGAAGCTGAGACACGAAAGTCATTAGCAGCAAGCGGGTTATTGTCGGCCGCAAGTAACATTCTTATATAAGGAATGCTGTTTTTTTTTCTGTTTTCCCGGTATGGCATTCATTTCCTCTCTCGTTCTTCTCATCCTTCAAGATTGTCTCGTTTTTCGGACCATTGACAATTTATTTTATGTTTTTTTATTTGTTTCTCCTTGCGTTCCCCCTTTCTTTCATCTTTATCTCATTACTTTTATTCTTTGTTCTTCTCTCCTTTCTTCATCATTTGTTCTCGATCTTGTTCATTTCTTCTTGTTTAACTATTTATTTCTTCTCTCTTCATTTCACTGTTTTCCATGTTTTGTCATTTTTCATTTCACCCCTTTCCCTTCCTGCCTTCTTACATTATGCTTTCATTCCTTGTGTCTTCTTTCATCACTCTCTACATTTCTTCGTTTATCTCCGTCTTTCTTTCGTCCCGTGGCACTTCAGCAACGTAACCTGTAATTACGAACCACGGCAAGGAGAACGCCTCGTCGTATCCATACATCGTTAAACAACAGGTTGGCCCGAAGTTACTGTACGTTATTACGTGTGTTTCTCAAGCGATGTGTGAACGAGGTGTGCCTCCTTGCGAAAAAAGGGCCTGTAACAGTTTTCACTGCACATTGCTAAGTTTTTTTTCCAGTTATATTACATCAACGTGTTCTCGTTCCTCTCTTGTTTTTTATTTTTGTACAAAGTTCTTTATTACCTGGCGCAAAGCCTTGTTTAAGACAAGTTTGCTGCCGGGAAACGCAGAAGTGTAAATGATAAAGGGATGTACGTACAAGTCCGCCAGCTGTTCTCGTCTGTTGCAAATTTGTGCCATAGAGGCGAGGTTTTCTTGTTGGAACTATAAATCACAGATGCTTACAGACACTAAAATGTGGCAATATGGACCTCCTCAGTTCCGGATTTTCGTAGACGTGTGCGTACAAATTTCTTACGATTATCTGAAAGTATATGAAAGTGGTTGATTCATTATACTATCATTATGTTGGACATTGCCCTCTAACGTATTTTTATTTGTAAGACTTAAGGTTCTCACAGCGGTGAGTAAGAAGATTTCTGTCTTCTGGGTTGTTGCGCTGTGTAGTCTGGTCGATGTTTACAAACGTTTCAGAGGTCATACTGCCTCCGTCATCAGAGCGATTCTTAGTATGAAGATTTCTGTCTTCTGGGTTGTTGCGCTGTGTAGTCTGGTCGATGTTTACCAACGTTTCAGAGGTCATACTGCCTCCGTCATCAGGGCGATTCTTAGTATGAAGATTTCTGTCTTCTGGGTTGTTGCGCTGTGTAGTCTGGTCGATGTTAACCAACGTTTCAGAGGTCATACTGCCTCCGTCATCAGGGCGATGATGACGGAGGCAGTATGACCTCTGAAACGTTGGTTAACATCGACCAGACTACACAGCGCAACAACCCAGAAGACGGAAATCTTCGTATTTTTATTTGATATACGACGTTTCGGGAGGTGGTCATTCATAGCCTTTTTCAAAGTATTCGCTCTAATGATGAACTGAAGAATTCTACGAAATTTCCCAACCTGCTTCCCAGTCCGATTCTCTAATCACAGTAAAGTGACAACATCTTCATGCAGCAAATAAATCGAAAAGGCTTTGATGTATCCTTATTTATTCCTCGCATTTCATTTATGTTATGAACGTTCCGAATTCCGAGCTTCGTATCACCTCTTTATTAATCCTTCTGTTAGTGATGAAAATATCAAAGATACGATTTTGAGCCTACTGACGTTTCACGAAATCGGCCACCGACTGAGTTGTAACATTTATCCACGCGGTACGCTTGTCAAGCGTTGAGTCTGACCTAGATTTTGCTAATAGGCTTTTCTTACGATCACAGAGTGACTTCATGGGATTCATCCTCGTGTCTAGAACGGAGTCTGGAGTTACCCGCGAGCTTTAAGTTTGCCAGAACAGCGGATAGTAGCAATTCGATTAAATCCGTGTCTGCGTTTTGTGCGAGCTCAGCAGCCGCCATTACAAAGTGTTTGCTCTTGGGACAGTTCACAGCGAGGCTTGTCGTAACGTAACGTAATTAGCCAGAAGTTGTAGAGCTATGCGTGTACCTACATTGTGTGGTTTAACACTACTTGTGTGATAAATGTGTGTGTTCTTAAATCAACATGAATCATTACGATGGGCTGGGCATGTAAAGTGGATGTGGGAAACACATTTGTATACAATCCTGCGAAAATCTGTTACAGAGTGGTCACTGAAAACACCGACATGTAGATTCGAAATAATGAATACATAAATAGACTGTGTCGATATGAACATTATTAGCATGACTCGAAATTTAATCCGCTATCGGAAATTGGTGTTGGTGGTCCTTAAACTTTCGGTTTCCTATCCAACGCGCTTGGTTATTTAATTATGAAACCGTAAGTTTTATCGTCGTAGCCACAAAATTACATGTTATTGTCAGATAAATGTCGGTGTAAAGGAAAGTACTGGATTTACACGCGGCTGCACTGGCCGTATAAAAGTTAATAAATGTGTTATGTAAGCACATTTACAATCGAACTTCACGCTTGCTTTTAATCGAGAAGAAACAGTTCGATTCGTGAATAGTTTCTATTGAAATAAGTGGTTTTGTGGTTGAGTGCAAGAGTTATTTAATGGACTGTTGTTGTGTAGTTGCGTCTTTTTCAAGAAGTGCATGATTCGAATCTTGCCCGAGTTAGGGGACTATCGTGATTGGCGACTTGTCTTGGCTTTTCTTGGTCTGTCGAGGACAGCACTGAAGTCGTATCATAAACCTCTGCTTTTCTTCAATTCATGGAGCACGGTCTGTTTTCAGATAGATATCAGGAGTATTTAGCGCCACTAAGTTCTATTCTGAGCGTGCTGATTGCAGTCCAAGCACACACACAAGCATTTTATTAAGACTCACAAAATGTGTCTTTCCACCAGGTTTCCCGACTTAACTATATATGCATTTCTTATTTCCTTTAGTGATCTTCATGTTCTGTTTACTCTAATAATATTTAGCGACGAGATCTATATGAAGGGCGAAATGTTCATGTTAATCTTCCGTCTTACTTTCGAGGTTCTTTAGTTCTCCATACACTACAACACAGCAGGCCCGATCAGATACAATGCATCGGCACCGTTAGCCAGCCACTTAAGCCTTGTTAGCCAGCTAGTTGAGGCTTACGCTCGCCACAAGCGGCTGGCAGGCTGCAGCTGGTTAACGATGCATTTTATCTGATCGGTTCTGCTGTATTTCAGTGCATGAAGTACCATTGAATCACTAAATTAAGACATGTTATTTTTCTTTTCTTTTTGGAAGATAACTGTCTTCTCGGTTGTTACGACTTACAGTTTGGTAGAACGTTTCGGATGTGCTTGCTGCCTCCATCATCAGGGCGATGATCGTGCGAAAACGCAAAAGACAGTCATCTTCAGGTGCCGTCGTGAGAATCTGGAATCTCTCTCATGTTTCTGTTTCCCGTTTTTCGAAATGTTAGCCTGGCTAACACGGTTGACGTGGTTTCCATCCTCCTGTTACTTCATCTCACTTTGGTCCAAATATTTTCCTCAGTACCCTATTGTCGTACATCTTTCTTATTCTTCCTTTATGTAAAGAAAAGTGAATCGTTATATATCAGAGCTGTGGGCCACAGAAACCCAGGGTTAGATGAAAATGTCTGTGTATAGAGATCTCAGCTTGGTAAACGATCGATAGAATCGTAATATAATTTTTTATTCTACCCTGCTTAAACAGTGGAGTTGAGAAAGTGGTAAGCTGTTATCAGGTATAACCTCTTCCTTACGAAGCTACGGTAAATGTTTTTGTTAGCTGACTTTCTTAGACTGCGATAAGTCACGACCAATGAAATTCTAAGCAACTCGACTGCTGTTGCATTCCAAACTCCTTAGGGAGCAACTAATTTACATGGACCCCTTTGGCTGCTTTAGTACATCCAAACTTCCTATTTTGACACTTTACATTTATACAGATGTTTCAGAAGGAATCCTGGTAGTTCCTAGTGTGAGACTGTTTGTTCAGTATGACAACATATAACGTTACAGAACTTTGCGGATTGCAGCAAAACATTCTGTAATAACATACTAACAACTGCAAACTTGTGGAAGGGCATTATGCTCTGTAGCACCCGAACTACGTAATCATGAACCAGTCGCTCAGTTTGTTTTACTATAGAAGAAACAAGAAAACAGAATAGCTGATGTTCAAATAGGCAATCTTTACATGTCCTTCTAAGGAAGTGAACAGTTGTAGGATATGACAGTTCATAACGAAAACTCCCAAGTTCTGATAACACCCATTCATAGAAATGGTGCAAAAGTTCGACGCGCTGTTTACAATATGCAGTTTTTTTAGACCTTGAACGTTCATTTGTTTATGTCAGGACATTTCTCGAAAGATCGTAAGAGGCATTTGTTTCAAGTCCGTTATAGGAGAGGCAGCATCACAAAGGGGAAATACAGTAGATGGAAAATGATGTGTAGGAATGATAAATCTAATTAAAAGAGGAGGGAACGAAGACGAAAACGGATGAAGGAAGGAAGTAGGAGAATTGCTCGATTCTTAAATTACACATTTATTTAAAGCTTGAAATTGTGTAAAAGACTAATATTCTACATACACCTTTAATAAACTCTATAAACAATATAAACGATAATAGGACACTTTAATCTGTTAATTTACATAAATTGGCGCATTGCACTAGTTATTATGAAGCTGAGGTTCTGAAAATGGAAGGATGTGCCTTCACACATGTTTTATTTTACTTACGACTGTGTCGTCTCATGGTATAAGGCTTGTAATTACAAAATATATCTCTTTACTACAAATTAAACCGCATATAGTTAGCTAGCGACGAGGCAGTGGTGGACATAAATTCTTTTGTGAACTTTACCGTAGCAGGCTGCAGACATAGACGACAGAAGGAAAGGGGCAAAGGATTTTATATTGCATACGAAGGTTTGGATGAGATTAAATAAGGCAACGTATAACTTGAAGGTAGCCCACAAGTTCCTTTGTAGTTAGTAATGAGGGGTATTAGCAGATGATAACTTACTTGTGGCTATCGTAGGAGTCTAGGCAGGCACACTAATTAATAACTCGTGACCTGCCTTGGCTACTGTAGATAATTTCATTTCAAGCAATACAGATATTAATCTACACAATCTGCAGAGGATTTAGAACCAGGCGCTAAGGTGTCGTTCCATGCATCTAAGTAATTTCCGTGCGCTAGTGTTGGAGTTCTTCAGAAAGCAGGAATGAAAGTTGTTCTTGTTTTCATCCCTTACAACCGATACTACTTTCTGTAAATTTACAAGCTTTTGTGAATACGATAAGAATTCTTTGTCTGCTGAGACTGGTATACATAGCTCGAAAATATGAATACATGAAAATAATAGGGTGAATATGAATAGTGAGTTGGTAAGAACGTGGCAGGGGGCGGTCCTTTTTAGTATTGTCCAAGTATTTACTTTACGGAACAGCAGATAATTTGTGAGTCGATTACAGAACAGACTACCAGCAGCAGAAGAAACAAAATTCTAATCTCCACACCGCGATAGTGGTGCTTCTTTGCGGTAAACTGTGTACTATCTGAACTGTTTTCTTTTCAGTTGCCTCCAGCCAGCTTACAGAATGACTTTAGCATTTCGAGTAGTGTGTCCTATTTTTACAGTTGCTTTCGATATCTTGTTTTTCGCTGGCATGTCAAGAACGCGCAGGGTTCTGCAGGAAAAGATAAAGGTCTTCTCCACAAAGTATTAAATGCATTTTGGAGACTCGATGTGTTGATCTCCAGATACCAGGCCCCTTCACGATAAGAGAGCCTGTACTTTATGGGCTGTCCCATATTTTCTGAAACTAATCTGTTATAGCAGAAGTTCATTCAGTCCATGGACCAAATCCTCTTACGGTCTGAGTTCGTGTTCTCGTGTCGCGTCGCCTGTGGTTTGGCTTGCACAATGCTTTGGCTTACCACTCCATTAGCCCTGGGACGATGTAAAGACATACGAAAACCATAAAATCAGAAGTTCACTTCATAAAGGATTTATGTCCTGAGGGTCTGTGTTATTTACTGTTAGCAATATTGCAAAGTTTTCATTTATTGGAGTGCCTGCTTACCACATTGTAGCTGGCAACTTCGATTACCGATTTGTGTTCTTTGCTGAAAGGACACGTGATGGAATTGTGTTACTTGATTTTTAATTTATATAACATGTTTTATTTTACATCTGAGATAGAATTTTTTTACCATTATTATCCCAAAAATGTGTTTTAATGAACTAACCATTATATACGTCTGCATTGGCACTTAAGTGAATTAGCTAATCTATGATAGGTGTTCAAATTGACCAGTGTTAGCTTCGTAATGTGTATAGATCTTTCTTGGACATTCTATATATTATTCAGGAAGTATGAGACCGACGTGTTGAATATTTAAACCTACGATAGCGTAAGTAAAAGGTTGGTAGATAAAAGTTTTATTGAAAATTATAACAGTTTTTGCTTTTCACTAAATACGCGTATTATTAGCCCGATCAAATTAAGCAGATAGCACGCTTGGCGAAGGTAAGAGATTACTACAGAAGTTTAGTCGGGGAACGAAGCGAAAGGATCGGTACTGAGACCTACTCTCAAATCAGAGGATAATATTAAAATGATTAAAAGGGTCCAGTCACGGGCGTTTGATAGGACAGTAATGAATCTTTGGATTCAGCAGGAGCAGTGTGATAATTTGCTTTAAAGAAGATTGTTCTCCATGGATTTGCTGATTTTCAATAGTAGCTCCAGTCAAAATGCTCGGAGAATACATCGAAATAGTGATTCTCTGAAGTATTCTACCAATTTTATGCTGGACATTGCCTACTGCGTTGCGTGTATTTGATGTACATAAAATTTCGTGAGCTAGTACTCCAATATTCAAAAGGTCCCGACTTTGATCACAGAATTTTCCACAAACGTTCGAATAGAAAAATCCATAATAGTCTGCCAGTATGATGATAACGAATCACCTGAGAATGACAATGGTTAGCTCCTGAAATATCGAGTTTCAAATATACTTCAGGTAATGGTTGGTTCCCAGCATAACGTTGGTGTGCCTTTGAATAAAACACGGGCAGGTTACCCCACATCGCCGTTCTTGTTGTCTTTGTCAATTGTCGCCTGGCTCTTAATAACACGTGGGTCGATAATGGACCGAAGAAATTAAACGAACAACAAATGACTACATGAACATAATTTTTAATGAGTAGTGTTTTATTTGCGCTGTTAGAATAACGTCGAACGCGATGCATGATCACTGCACTGTCTCCGGCTTACAGACACGGAAAATGGATGCCGTTTTCAGTTGTAGTTTTAGTCTGGAGTCAAAGAGTAAGTTATGCTCTCTAATTTGCTATTGGCGGGCTTATTCGAGCAAGCTCTGAATTAGGAATAGCTCGTATGCTTATTGCAGACAGAAGTCGTTGGATACTCGTCGTATATTCCACTCACGTTGCAGAAGTAACAGCCAAGACGTCGCAGCTATATGGAGCCACTGTGCACTGGAATCAGAGCTGGCTGAAATCCAAACTTCAAGACCGTATAGAGGCACTTAGCCAACCCCAAACCCGAACTATGTTCATCCACAGCCAGTAGTACCGCGTATAAAGGTGGTGGTACAAGATTCCGTGTCCGCAAACAAAATTAGTTTAAAGATTTCTGTCTTCTGGGTTGTTGCGCTGTGTAGTCTGGTCGATGTTTACCAACGTTTCGGAGGCCATACTGCCTCCGTCATCAGGGCGGTGAGTATGAAGATTTCTGTCTTCTGGGTTGTTGCGCTGTGTAGTCTGGTCGATGTTTAGCAACGTTTCAGAGGTCATACTGCCTCCGTCATCAGGACGATTCTTAGTATGAAGCTTTCTGTCTTCTGGGTTGTTGCGCTGTGTAGTCTGGTCGATGTTAACCAACGTTTCAGAGGTCATACTGCCTCCGTCATCAGGGCGATGAATCTTCATACTCACCGCTGTGAAAACCTCAAATCTTACAAAATTAGTTTACTGCTGTTAACTGAGAAAACCTGCGTTCTGCAAGAGAATCTTTGTACATTGTCATAGAAAAGTCTTGCTATATTGTCAACATTGTTTAAGGCAATATTTTGTCCACAGAAGAATATTTTTGCCTAAAAGAGGGATGGGGAGACAGTGAAAAGTCGTCACCTGTCACTTTTAATGTGATAAAGTCAAGAAGAATGAGATGGATGGCACATGTGTCATTCATGTGCTAACCAGAAGTACTAGTATATACAGGATATTCGGAATGACATCATGCGTGTTGTGCCCGAGACTGACAAATACTGAAGACGAAGCACGCTGGCTTCTGTCATCTCAAGGTCATTATTCGTGTCGTTCCGAACTTTTTCCTTTTGCGAGGAGGAATATTAATTCCGTAAAGCAGGGTCATTATTGAGAAGCTGTTAATTACTAATCTGGTAAGGCAGTGATTTCTTGATTAGTTAGGCAAACCATAAGGTGGAAAATCTCATAGCATTGCTACCATAACAACGGTTATAATTATTTGTACATAAAACATTATCATAAATAGTATCCTATTATTATATTTAATTCCGCACTCACAACTATGGCGATTTTAAAATAGTAGAGAATGCATGCATAGCGTAACAACAAATTATTTAATGTGACAGTGAAAAGAGAAAGTGTTACTTAAAGTGTTCGATAAACACGTAATAAAATAATATACTGTGAAAAAACGATATAATTAAGTACCTAACTATCTATGGGACAGAATTCTTGAGAACCCGACATTACGCTCAGCCAAGTCCTGAAATTTCCGCCTTTTGTAGAACCGGAAGGTTCATTGCTGTGTTCACAAGAGTTCGCCACGGGCCCCCTGTCCTGAGCCAGATGAATCCAATCCACACTTTGAACCCTGTTACCCAAAGTTCCACTTTAATATCCACCCATTCACGCCTCGGTCTTCCGAATGGTCTCTTCTATTCGGGATTTCCAGCCCGAACACTGTACGCACATCTCGTGGTCCTCATGCGCGCTACACGCCCCGCCCATCTGACCCTCCTCGACGTAGTTATCCTAATAATATGAATAAAGTGTTATGAAGAAAATAGGCGCGCAGTTCTCGTGAAAGATCTTCCATCTACTTGTTTGTTATTCAGCACTTTACGCCTAATCAAGAGTGCGAGGATTGAAAGACGATAGTAACACAGGTCCATGCAGCTTTCTGTATGTAATTCTTATGTTACGCGTACGCATAATGAATTCGTAAGAGATATTTCCGAGAAAACAGCGGTTTACCGTAACCAAAATTGAGTTGGTAGAATGAAGGGTAGCAGTTTCCTGTGTTCAAACAGTATTCCTGAGAGATTCCTGCATTTTTTATCGGATTCAGTCGTCTCGCTATTGTTTGTCCGCCCCACATGGGTGTCAATCCTCAGTGGGATCACGTCTCCCATTTAGCGCCAAATCCAACCACAGAGACCCGTCAGCCTTCCGTTCCTGGCCTCTCAGCAGGCTTTATGGATAGGGGAGGAAACTTGAAAACAACCACTTGACTTGCTGGGCAGGAAGGAAACGGAGATAGGTAGCAACACCAAAGAGTTCGACGCCTAATACATGGACTGGGTGTAATAGTCCTCTAGCCAGTTGCACCTGTCTCCGTGCAAACTGTAGAGCCCACGGACCAAACTCTTACCGCCTGCATAGATGTGTTTAGACTCCAAGCTCTGCAGGGCAGCAGAAGAAGTTGCCGCAGTAGAAGGGCGAACGCAATTGTTCTCTCCTACAGTATTTGTTTCTTCATACGTTTATATTTCTTTCGTTTATTGTATTTTTCGTCGACTCTTCTTTTCATACCTTCTACGTGTCATTAATTTCTTCTTATTTTCTTTCTTTCTCTCCCTGTTCCATTCTTTCCTCCATTTCTTGTTTCATTCTCCTTTCTTTTACATCGATCGCTTTTCTTCACCATTTTCTTCTTTCAGTGTTTCGTTACTTCTGCCACTGCTTTTTTAGGTTAATTATTTCGTACCGAACGCTGGGGTGTTGGTTCTCCTGCTTCGTATTCGAGTTCAAATTTCGGTCCGGAGACCTGCTATCTTGACTGAGGCTTTTCGTTATTTTTCTCAGTCCCTCCAAGCAAATTATGGGTACTACGTTGACCATGACAGCTTCCTTCCAAATCCTCCCAAAATATTACTGCCGTCATCTCGTCCGACACTATATAGTATAGATACTGAAAGTGTTGTTAAATAAGCAATTATAAAACAGTTTTTCTTGTTTTCATCCTCCTTTTGATTGTTTTGTCTTTTATTCCTTCTTTCGTTAGTTCCTTGTTTGGTTCTCTGTCGCTTGTTCATTTGAAATTTCGAGTATCGATTACCCAACTGATCGATATGGTCGAATTTACATTCCGATTGCTTTGTCTCCCGCTTGGATTGCACAGTCTGCTTTGTGGGCTGTGCTGTAATTCTGGACGTCATGTGAAGGACGTTTTCAGAAATACCAGTCAGTAATCGAATCCCGGCCGTTCGCTGCTGGGAGAGCAGGCTCTTCATTTACATCACTCCGATCAAGCGTGTGACTGATGAATCAACTAGGCGGATAGACTCTGGCAGGCCACTTCTCCTTAACCTAATTACAGGTAATTACTGGGTTACGGCTGCGTTAAACTTGATCTCAGGAGTTGTCTTGTTCAGCTGCAGAACTTAACGTGCACACAACCCCATAAATGTTTAGTACAGCTACATCTGAAATGGCTGTTGGGATTAATTTAGCCTGTTTATAGCATCCGCCAGTAGGACGCGTCCCCGTTCGTTTCACTGGCTTTATTGGAGCACCCCTTGCTGAAAGAACAACGGCTTGAAGCCTCCCCCGCTACCTCTGACCCGTGTGCTGTTAACATCAATAATGCAGCACAACATTCCGTTTGTTTTTAACGACGCTTTACCAACTGTATGGAATTATCAGTACCTAGGCCAGTATGCGAGGATAATATTAAAAATATATATCTTGAAATTGGATCTGAAGGTTTATGAAGGGTTGAACTTGCTTTGAATATTTTGGAATATTAGAACCCTGTGATGACAATCTGATTCCTGGAGATTCCAGATTTCCGTTTCAGTGTTTCAGATGGCACGTTAAGATGTTGACCCACCAGAATTTCTGACTTCTCCGGTTCTAGTCGATGACCAGCTTGTTATAATATCGTCACTACTCAGACACTACTATAAAATAATTTCGTTCACAAAGTTTCTCGTCTCCACATCATAGAATCTGTTTAAGGTCCTGATGATCCTTAGTTTTGTTATAGACTGTACTGTCCGTTTCATTGGGCTGTGAGAACACTGTAATAGGTGGCTCTCAGAAACTCGAAATAGTAGGAGTTAAAATACAGTGAAACAAAGCAGGTAACTTGTAAGCAAATAATTATTTCCTACAGAGGGCCGTGATGCATTTTTAATATGACAGTTGTATTTTCGCTGTTTGTTTTACCCATGCACTAACTGGCTGACGTACTCAGCGGGTTATACCTGACTATGTTTGCTTATTTATTTGTTTTCTGTCAATATTCTTGTATTTCTTTCCTTGTTCCTTCCATCCGTCTCTCTTCTTTCCTACCGCAAGTTGCAGGCGAATTGTTAGCCCTGCTTCGTGTTCAGGAGACCCTGGATTCAAATCTCGGCCTGGATATCTTATTGCCAATATGTTAAATTTTATAATGGAAGGATATTGACAGCAGTATGCTATTTTTACTGACGTTTTGCGTGATTTTATACATTCATTCCAGGAAAACCCCGAGATAGTACCTTAAATTAGGCCAGACTGCTTCTTTCAATTTATTGACCAACCATACTTTCGTTTGAGAAAAGTATACTCCGAGTTACTGCCAGCGTCGTTAAATAAACAATGAATACTTTCTAGCTTTCTCCCTTCACTTCCACTCCGTTGTTCGTTTTTGTTTTTCTTATTTCTTTAACGCTTTGAATAATAATGTTCTTATGAAGTGTTTATGTGTAGATATAAATGCGTTTTCTGAACGTGTTTTTAGTTCAAACTGTCAGTGTGTGTCGGTTCATTGCAGTGGGCCGCCAACAGGTTTGTAACGTGAGGCGATAAGAACGTTCCGACGGATGGGAAAGTGGCTCTTCGTCTTTAATGCCCCAGAATGTGTGGTATTGAAGGGGCGTTGAGCTTGTAGTTCTAAACAATTTCGAAGCTATTATAATTATTATCCCTCTACAGTTCCCCACTCCTATTGTCTGTAGGGTTGGCTGATTCCATGTCCTGGGAAATTTCGAGGAGCTTTCGATTCTAGTGGATCTATCGGGTGACTAAGTGAGGACTACCTAACTTACCAGCAATTAACTGCAAGAGTTCAGTAACTAGAGGTATATAAAGTTGTAACAATACCTGAATTTTCGCGGGCTGTATCATTCATTCAATTATCGTGTATTAGGTCCATTTGCCTGTTCCGATTGACATTTATTTCGTAATCCCAGATCCCTATAGACATTTCGAAGACTCGTTGGACTTCTGAAGTACCGCTTGATTATTCTACTGCATCAAAGTAGATCTAAGTCAGAACGCGGCACTCTTACAGAACGGGAGCTTGTTTGTTCCTCAGTGTATTTTACAACACTTCATCAACTGGATAGACGGTTGGGCGTCGAGTGGGAAAGTGGTTGTGGAAAGTTACGAAGGGTCTGATATAAAGAGTCGTCCGTTATTTTTATGGAACTGAAGTGAGTCGAATGTCATCCGGTGACTTTCAACAGCTGTCGACATTACTGATGTCACCCGGTTTGAGGCCATCTTGCTCCTGGAAACTATACCAGCGGCGTAACAACTGTTTTAACTGCTTGGATGAAAAGACCTAACGTCAACTGAAATGTGAAAATTATAATTAATGCTGAGTATCTAAGGATTTGAAAGGAGTCGACTGGCAACCTATTTTAAAATATTGCGGCGGACTTGTAGATAGGGATCAACGTTTCGGAGGAACATACTGCGTCTATCGGCCCTTATCCATTCCGGAAAAGCGCAGTTATATTCCTGACACACACGCGCTCACACAAAGAATCGTGTGTTGCATGCTGGTAGCGTGAAGCTTGTAATGTCCTGGTATGTGTTCTAATGGCTTTGCTTATCCTGGTTGATGGTTCAGTGATCGTCAATGAATTGTGACGGATACCCCACATAATTTTACAGAAAAAAGTGTCAGTAGGTGTATGGGGTGAACAAGCCGGCAGGTCCATAACCCCAATCCATCATCCAACTAGTGCTCTCAGGCGAGCTGTTCGCAGCGTCCGATGTTCCGATAACACGGGATTTGTCTAGGGCACCATCTCCACGCACCTTCACACACATCAAGATGTCGGTGGCTCAGCAACACTGTGCTACAGGGCAAAGCGAAAGTTTCTGACTTGTATTGAGAGATCGGTACACGGTTCGAATCTAGGCCATGGAAATGAATGACCTGACTTAGGCTTCTCGAAGTTTACGTCACCATCTGCGAACATCATAGCAGTAATTCAACATCTTTCATTTCCCTCCCAATCTTTTCCAGTTCATCGTAGCCTTTCTGTATTTAAATAATCAACGTACATACAGTTACACGTAACTTCAATGTAAACATAGCGTACTCAATGCGTTAAGTATGGTACGTATTTTTTATATTTTCCGACATGAAACATGCCGACGGAAAGACGGATACTAACGCACATATATGCAGATCTTCAGAGATTACTTAACTAATGGGCAGTGTCGGTAACATTTACGTATTCCTACTGACAGAATAATTGTTTTATGGGAAAACCGAAGGAGGCCTATTCAGAGAAATTCTTGTAGTGTGTGTTGTTCTTTTTCCATCACAGATGTCACCTGAACAGCCTTAGAATTAGACCCGGGTTCGGCGTCTAATCTCCTGTCTTTTCAAGTGCATTTAATAACACTTTATTTTTATCTTTCGTTTTGCAAGTCTCGGGTATTACCCTCTTTTGCACAGCAGTTTCCTCTTCGGTCCACCGTTTGATGTGACGCACCCGATTAAGGTAATCGGGTAACACGCTCAAAATTACACCGCTGTGTTGTAGCTGCATGGTGTATTTACCTTTATGTTGATTGGATCCATAGTGCCGTGAGCACACTCGTCCAGACGCCTTGATCATGCAAGCGGAAAGTTGTTGGAAACGCCACTCAGTACTCACCTTTCTAGTTGCAAACGTGTTAAAACTGGGAGTGGGGAAAATACCCGGAGCTAAAATGATGATTTTTTAGTCCATAATGAATTATCATTCTATACTGTTATTATCTGTGGTTCTACAATACTTGACAGACCTTAGTCTCAGCACATATAGGAGGTTGTTTGATCTGCGTAGACATTTGGTAGGACTCCTTGGACGAGTGATCAGTCCGTCGCAAGGCCTCTACCTATACGCGACAGCACAACACAGAAAGACGCGGACAAACATCCATGCATTGAGTGAGATTGAAACCTACGGCTCTGGTGTCCAAGCGAAGAATACCCACGTCCCAGACCCAGCGACTACTGTGACCGACATCAGTCATTCTGTCACCAAATTGTACGCTTCACGATCACAGCAAAATCTCACATCTTTGCAACACGAACAGCGGAGCGTAGGAGTGGGCTATTGTACCGATAAAGAGGGACAGGAGATAAGCACAGTTGTCAGTTGTCTATAGGGAATTAAAAGGGTTCAGGGATTACAGCTGCTTATGTTATAATTTACGTATTTAATAATATCATTTCCAAAGTCAACCTTTCGAAACGTTGTGATCTTATAATTTAGACGGTGGACAATGCTCAAAAGAAAAAAAATTCATACGTTAAAATGCAACATCGTCAGAAACCTTCAGACTTCGATTAATCGAATCTGTTATATGGAAAGAATAGAAGCAGGACACCTTCCTGAACAGATAATCGATTATACACCGAGGGGTGTAAGATCCATTGGACGTCCAAAGCTTCGTACTTATTCAGGAGAGAGACGGAATGGGTTGTGACGACGATTAGGTAATGTAGATCACAGGAAGTAAGAATGCGGTACAGCCTAAGTGCGTTTGCATTGGTTTTGACGGCAGAGTGACTGTCAAAATGTGAGCTAGAAGAAACCGACAACTTTTTGAAACTCTGCCAGTATTAAGTGCTTCAGTTCACAAGTTCCCCACCCACACCCTGATTCAACTTTTCCCCGCTTTTTTTTTCCTCGCGCATTATTGGCTTGGACTGGTTAAGTATCATACTTCAGGGCTAATGCTATATATATGTATCCTCTTCGGCAACCCATTCCCTTCTTACACTTTTCTATCTTTAATGTGTTTTTTTCTGTATTTCTATCCGTATCCCGTCATCTTTCACGGGATTTGTGATGTACCGAAGTACTTCTCTTTTGCCACTTCAGGAAACCTTTGCTCTGTCTTTTTACTTACGCCAGGTTTTGGTCTTGGAGAAATTTGTGGAAGAATGTCATATATAATTTCCCACGCGTGTTGTTAATTGGTGGCCAGTGTAGTTGTGCAAGTTTTATGGACAACATTTATGAAACATTGCTTCTGAGAAGCTAATAGTCGCTTTCCTTATCGGGAAGTTTACTGCCTTTTATATAACCCGAATATCCATTAACGTGCCCAAAAGAGTCCATCACTGAAACTCGTCCTGAGTCAGAATAGTCACTTGGTAATAACCTGTTTATATGTGATTTTGAGGTTTTCACAGCGGTGACTATGAAGATTTCTGTCTTCTGGGTTGTTGCGCTGTGCAGTCTGGTCGATGTTTACCAACGTTTCGGAGGTCATACTGCCTCCGTCATCAGGGCGGTTCTTAGTAAGAAGATTTCTGTCTTCTGGGTTGTTGCTCTGTGTAGTCTGGTCGATGTTTACCAACGTTTCAGAGGTCATACTGCCTCCGTCATCAGGGCGATTCTTAGTATGAAGATTTCTGTCTTCTGGGTTGTTGCTCTGTGTAGTCTGGTCGATGTTTACCAACGTTTCAGAGGTCATACTGCCTCCGTCATCAGGGCGATTCTTAGTAAGAAGATTTCTGTCTTCTGGGTTGTTGCTCTGTGTAGTCTGGTCGATGTTTACCAACGTTTCAGAGGTCATACTGCCTCCGTCATAAGGGCGATTATTAGTATGAAGATTTCTGTCTTCTGGGTTGTTGCGCTGTGTAGTCTGGTCGATGTTTACCAACGTTTCAGAGGTCATACTGCCTCCGTCATCAGGGCGATTCTTAGTATGAAGCTTTCTGTCTTCTGGGTTGTTGCTCTGTGTAGTCTGGTCGATGTTTACCAACGTTTCAGAGGTCATACTGCCTCCGTCATCAGGGCGATTATTAGTATGAAGATTTCTGTCTTCTGGGTTGTTGCGCTGTGTAGTCTGGTCGATGTTTACCAACGTTTCAGAGGTCATACTGCCTCCGTCATCAGGGCGATTCTTAGTATGAAGCTTTCTGTCTTCTGGGTTGTGGCGCTGTGTAGTCTGGTCGATGTTTACCAACTTTTCTGAGGTCATACTGCCTCCGTCATCAGGGCGATTCTTAGTATGAAGATTTCTGTCTTCTGGGTTGTTGCGCCGTGTAGTCTGGTCGATGTTAACCAACGTTTCAGAGGTCATACTGCCTCCATCATCAGGGCGATGAGTATGAAGATTTCTGTCTTCTGGGTTGTTGCGCTGTGTAGTCTGGTAGATGTTTACCAACGTTTCAGAGGTCATACTGCCTCCGTCATCAGAGTGATGAATTGAAAATGTGTTTGTCTTGTTTTGCCACAATAATTTTAGATTATGATATGCCCATTTTCCACCGATTTCCTCGTGTGTCCCTATCTTGCAACGGTCACCTCTCGCGTTACGTCATTCCCTTTGCCCTCTCTGTCTCCGGAGCCCTAGAATCGGAAGGCAGTCGTGCAATCGTCCCAACTACTCGCTGGAAAATTCACTCTCGACTTCCAATTTTTCGAGTCATCGAACGATCCTACCAGTACTTTTTGTATAGAAGGGTCGAAGGTCCAGGCCCGCTGTATACGGCAGAATGGATGCAGTTGAATCGATATGTGTGGACGACGGTAACAAAGGACGTCACCCTGCATGGGGAAGGCGAACGTGGGTAAAGGGTATGTGTGTGTGCGAAGTGTTATCAGCAATACTAACAGACGCAGAAGATTCTACAGTAATCCTTGGTTCTTGCTGCTGTCTCGCTAGCTTGTTAAATGCGATAAGTCCTGCAAAACGACCTCTGATCGCCTTTCTTGCGCGCGTTCGAATGTGTGGTCAGGCACATGCAGATGTTGCATTACGTCACACAGTCGAAAAGACTGAACTGAATTCTGAAGCTTCCATGCAGCAAACGTCGACAGTGAAGTTTAATGAAATGATAAAGGGATAGGAACATCTATTTGTACTTCAGCGTATTTCCTTCGGCCTATGAATTTATCTTGTCATTATGTGAGTTCTTATGGGGCACACATGGACGATACTGATGCAAACTTTGCTATGTTACAGCATTTCGACTGCAGAAACCACATCCGGGTGATACAGCCGATGGGAGATGGTGGCCGACTGTACATGTGTGGCACCAATGCGCACAGTCCGAAAGACTGGGTCATCTACGTGAGTAGTTAGCAAATTATGCTCTTATCAATATACGCTATTAGAAAAATACCCGTTGAAACTCAGCGGGGAATGAATTCCTTCATATCTTTGTGCGTTACCTCATTTTGTTCCTTTTCTTATCTATTTAATGTCTTTAGCTCCTTTTAAAGTACTTCTAAACGGTCCCTAATTATAGCTGCACTTGTAAAATATATTATAAATTAAATCTAGCGTCATTACTGAAAACTAACGTCATATATATCCTTGTGAATGTTAATTGTAATATCTCTTCCTTGTTTTTAACAATAAATGATACACCCATTACTATATTATAAATTCAAATAACTTGGTATTTATTGCAGCTGTTGTTTAGCTATTTTCACGAACACAACAAAACAAGTTTGGAAGATTTCCTCCGATTTGGTAGTTACTATTTTCTAAACGCGTTCTTCGATGCAATTTGTTCCATAAACAGGATTCTCTTGACGGCGAGTATAAGATGGTTATATCCTGGGATGTTTTGCCATGTAGTCTGCCTGATGGCTCATTATCAGGGTGACTCACCTCTGAAACGTCGGTAAACTTCTATACCAAACGGCACAGTCACAGAAGACAACCAGCCATGATCATACTCGCCGCCATGAAAGCTTTGTCTCAACAAGATTACTTTTCTTCAGTTATGTACAGGCCGGAATTTTCCGACAAATAATTTCATAGGTTGTCGTGCATAAATTAGAATTCCTTATGCTGAATGCGGATGATTATGACATCTCTTCTCTTTTAGTATATACAAAAGTGTTAATTTGTGTATTGTGAGTAAACACGTTTAGACGTGCTAGTGTTAATTAGGCATGTAGACAGTTATTTGTATTACACGACCTGAGACGTGCCGTCCCTCGGAAAACCCACTGATCTATAGAACACATACAGTAGATTGTTAGTTATGGCTGCTAATGGGACTGTATCTAGTTTTAAGCATCCACCGGTTTGTGTAACCAAACAGTAGTATAGCCAAATCATAAATGAAATACATGTAGATGTCATGTAATTGTATTTTACTGTCTATCTTATTTTTAACAACAGACATATGTACACATGTATTGCAGTCTGACGCTAAATATTGCATTAATAAAATATATTCGTGTTTTCACGTCAGGATATGAGTTTAAAACGTACTAGACGTTTGGGTAATCAATGCTCTGCTGCACTGATGTGATGTTAATTTGCATAACTTTAAATGTAAACATTTAATTTTAATTTTACTGTTGTATGTACTGCGTCTCTGGCTTGTTTAAATGAAGAAATACCATAAGAGAAGAAACGTCCGTCCAAAACTGGTGTGTTGAAATTATTATATTCTGAGTATAAACCAGGCTAGGTTGTGCGTTGTTATTTATAAATGCGTCAGGACATAGCGGTTTTAATAATTAATAAATTCATGCATGTGTTACTCCCTCTGTCAGAAACTGTAGTTCAGTCGCGTTGTATTATAAAATTCTGAAGCAGAATGTTTGTAATCAGATGCTGAGGCTAGTTTCAGTAATCCGTTACATGTAAGTAGGATCGTTCCGATTAATTTGTAAACGTTTTATCTAACTTTTGTTTTTGTGCATATTGTAGGGTAGTTGGTAGAAAGGAGAATTTCCCGCTATTAAAATTTTCTGCTGAATGTTTTTGTAGGGTCCCTTTACCCCTGTAACGAAAGATGAACAGAGGAAAACGTGGGGATACACCCATGCCTCGGATGGAATTCGAAACCACAACCAAAAGCAACTTAAAATCGACACAAATGAAAAGTATTTCTGCAAAACAAATGTGAAAATATTAATCCATTCTGGAGTCCTCGGAGGTTAATTGAATTCCTAGAACATAGCGATTCGTCAGAAGGTAATAGTCGCTTAATTGGCTAAGAAATTGCCCGTCTTTTACGGAAACGCGAAGGTTCATTAATCGTGTTCCCAAGAGCCAGCCACTGTACTCTGTCTTGAGACAGTTGGATTATAGCGAACTGGTAAAGAATTTTAAGCAGATCACTGCCTGATGTGTACACATTGTGGGCGGCTTGCATGGGATAGGAGTCTCATGGGGTTTTGGTGAGGTCGAACATCTTTTAAGTTGCGGGCGGTCCCTCCAACTACCACGTGGAATGGTGGAGTGTGCACCGCCCGGGGGGGGGGGGGAATTTGCACGTAGATGCACAAGAATGTTACTGGAATTTCCTTTAATTTGTCATCACAGTTTAATCTGCGACACAACACGATGCTGATTTGTTCTTTTCTATTATTTTAAGTCGGTTTATTTAGTTTGTACAAGTCCGAATGACTGGATGCTTCGGAATGATGAAATTGGATTGGGTTTAAAGTTGGTCGTGTCCTATTGTAAGAGAACACCTCAGCGTTTACCAGATGGTCGAGATATGAAGTAATGAAACTACAAATGTTGATGGGACAAAGTTTAGCTTTCACTTTTTACATTTTAACACTGTTATAACCTGAAATAGAATCTCCCGAAGTTGGAGGCATTGTGTTCTTCCGAAACGTTTGTGTCTGCCTTCAAGTTCATATTGCGTTACAGCCCCAGAAGACCGACATCGATGGAACAAAGGATGTTTATTGCCCTTTGAAGACCCTGTCGTTGCACGTTAACTGTAAGGCCACGTGTGGCCGAAGGCATGAGTTTGTTCGTACCTGTCGTACTGCATGGCGAGGCTCTTCTGGAAACAACTTGCAGACACCTCCATAGGACTCTGAGCGCGAAAGAATAAATAAAAGATTGAAAGTAAGCAGAAAACGTCGATGGAGAAACCATCCACTCGGAAATACGGAAGCTAGGAAGAAAGAAAAAATAAAAGAAAGGGAGATGCTTTGGTATAAAATAAACATAAGAGGGTTGTAGGAAAGGAGAGAGGGTGCAACCCTGCATTACAGCATTTGTGGTTGGTCTTGAAGTCGCAACAAATGTAAAGCACGTTCTAGAATTGATGTTGTTCTTCTGGGTTTTGGCGCCGTGTACACTTGTCGGAGGATGCCAGCGTTTCGGACAAACATACCGTCTCCATGTTCAGGGCTGAAGTTAGGATCTGCATTTTTCCACTGTGGCATGCGTAATTGTCATTGTGACTGCTTCCTTTCACACCCAGTCCAATTCATTATTCATCCTGTATTCGTTGCTCTGTACTCCGACTTACTTTCAGTCTTATTAAATAGCTACGTGGAACAGAGACATTGAGAAGCTAACAGTATGTTCAGCTGCTCAAATTTCCCCACATTTTAGGCTACTGCACTCAATACAGTGGGGTCAATGTATGTACAGTCCACGACTGTAATCTTGAGACTTGCAAGGAATGCAGGAAGTCCGTAGCGTTAAAGGCTCGTTCCTCCTTCACCCCACTTCCTCACCCCGCAAGTCTCAAGATTACAGTCGCGGACTGTACGCTGTGTACGTGTGTTGCAGTCGAACCTGACTCATCTTCCTCGCCACGAGTATGTTCCTGGAGTTGGTGTGGGAGTTGCGAAGTGTCCGTTTGATCCTGCCGACAACTCGACAGCTCTGTGGGTGGAGAAGGGAAACCCGGGGGAGTTACCAGGCCTTTACAGTGGTACGAATGCAGAATTCACCAAAGCAGACACCGTCATCTTCCGCACTGACCTCCACAATCTGACCACAGGGAGACGCGAGTACAGCTTCAAGAGGACACTGAAATACGACTCCAAGTGGCTGGACAGTGAGTACAGATTACAAGTGTTTCTTTACAGAGAGTTGTGGACTCCGTTGTTTGTAACATGTCACTTGGCCAAAATTGGTAGATAATATTGAAGTGGATGTTAATGTATAATGGAGTGTAAGGGTGTGAATGTTGTTTAAATTGACTCAGGATCGGGTTCAGTAACGTAGTGTTTCTCAGCAGGGGTTCGAAAGTTGTGCCTGAGGGGTCCGTGAATTGAGTAAATTCTAATATTTTGTACATTTTTGACGCTGTATTAATTTTTAAGTGCTTTATATCGCACGTTTTACTACCAGATGCCCGAATATAAGGTACTATCCCAGCATTTTTCCTGGAGCGAGTGAAGAAAACCACAAAAAAAACCTATGATGCCGGGCTCCGGGCCGAGATTTGAACCCGGAACCTCCCGAATACGAAACAGGAGTGCCAACCACTCGACCGCGACGTTCGCTGTAGTCTGTATTCTGTTTAATCAAAATATATTACATAATTAGTGATAAGGGGATCCGGGGGTCGTAGAAAGGTTGAGAAACACTGCAATAGCGGATGCTTTCGAACACGGAGTGAATGCCTTTCCTCCGTAAAACGTGGGAATTTTCTTGACAAACTGAGTAGTCCTGTCCATATAACTTAGTTATAATACGGGCCTCAAGTTCTCTTCAGTACGGTTGTTTAACCATTGAATTTCCATTCGCCTTGAGTGCAACAAAAATTGACACCGTAGTTTGAAAATATTCCTTAGGAGCGTGATGTGACATTTTTGGGTGAATGATTTTCATATTTTCCCCCATTATTCCCCCTGAAGAAGGAATTAAAAAGAAGTGGTTTTGAAATTACTAGCGCAGGAACGAGAAACCGCGAACCCAGAAGCTGCGAAATACCGTTGCAGAAATTAATGCTACTCAATTGGGAGTGGGTGAACGTAATTGGAATTCCCTCCCTTCCCCTGCGTCGCCATGAAAGGTCGCTGCGCGCCTTGGCGGAGCCGCAGGGGTTTGGGGGAGGGGGAGGATGAGCTCAAGTCGTGTGTCATTCCTCTGTCTAATTATTGCACGATCTCTAGGGTCAACAATAGACAGTATAATGTCAGGGGTGATTTTACCCCTTCTGTTCCAGACCTGAAAACTTTTAGAGGCACACGAGAAAGACGAAACTTCGCAATTGTTTTATTTAACACCTGAGCGTACGTCCAAGGAAGTGTTGCTGATGATGACAATGAATTATTCTGTAGATTAGAGGACTAAGTTCCTGAAACTTTGCTTCTTGATAATCCAATAGCATGGGATCAGATCGGGTATGTCAAGTATTACGTGATGTACCTCACCCTCAGTGGTACTAGTTTGCTTCTTCGTTTACGTATTCGTTCATCTTAATTCTTTTAATTCTATCAATTCATTCTTATACCATTTCTTATTCAGTTCAAGAATGCACAAATCCGTGACAGCTGAAGAGCTGTAGACGAAGGAAGTCTCGTATTTAGAAACAGAATATGACAGCAATGGCATAACTGGTATTTGACAAATAAACGGAGACGGAATTGGTCCCGTATGACTGACTTTTCAATGTCAGCATTCTATAAAGCCCTTAACGGATGACCAGGTGAAAGAGGCTTCATGGTTCACTGGTGCCAAAGGAAACTCCAAGAAGTTTCAAGCGTTATACATCAATTGTTCACTTTGCTAAAAGGAACATTCACACCTAAAATACTACCGTAGACCGGACGCAACATTCGTCTCTCCATCTTCCCATCTTCTCATATACAAGAGGTTCCAGGCCATTACCGTTAATGCACTTCACTCCCACCCGCCTTAAGAAAGACGCCCTTGCTTCAAGCAAGCCGAGTCACGGTGTACTGCTTTCGTCTGTTTCTCTCTCTTTCTGCCCCTTAAACTACTTCGACTTTATTGGGATAAACTCGCATAACACGTACAAGAATTTCATAAAAGGATTCACCCGTCTCCTTCCACAGCTAGAACAAGGGATCCTGCTCTCAGAAGTAGAAATGGGAGACCATTCATGAGAAATTCGTATGCCCTCCCTCAGTCTTTCTTCTCTCAATAGGAGATAGCTGGTAAAAGACTCCTGATATAAGAACAAAACGGAGAGGAAATTAAAGACGAAGGCAAAGCGAGTAAATGACAGACGATAGGATGTGATAACTACTAAGCAGATGTGGAATTTAAAATTGAAAGGGTAGATACGTTAGTAGAGGAATAGAAATGTAGAAAGGGTCTAAACGCAAACTTAACTGTGGTATCTACTGGAAAACTACATTACTCAGGGCGAACTAAAAATATCCTAGCTTTAGTCACACATCAAGGACGATTTAGAACACTGTGTAGAGGAGAATGTTTAGAGGAAGTAACCGGGGGTTAGAGAAACGTTTATAATGAACAGGTTCGTAATTTTTACTATCCACCAAACTATTACTAGCATCTTCAAATAATTTATGCTATGAACGGGGCGTGTAGCGTACCGAACGCACGTGAATTGTAAGCCCATGGCATAAAACTTAATTTAAGTTGAGAGTGTGGGTTTTTCTTTACCATTTCTATTTTCTTATTACAAGGGGAAGCTTGGGGTTGCCTAGAAATTACGTTTTTTTTTAAAACATCGCGACACGAACCGCAATTGTTTTCAGGTGCTGTTTCCGAGTCGTAAACCAGCGTGTTCTTGCGTCTGTCTCTTAGGGCTACGTTCGTACCAAATCACTCATTTCCTTTGGCGATATTAAGACTATTAAAGTTATCTGTACTGCCACAGTTAAGCTTACAGTATTTGGACAGTGCGTTACAGCATGAAGTAGCCTCTTAAAACATTCTTCAACATAAAAAAGGGTAAATTGCTTGTATATAGTACGCTGCATTACCATACATATTATTCCCATAATACACATCGGCTGGCATGGTCTTCTCTTCTCCTGTATTTAAAGTATGCAAATTTTTGAAGGAGAAAGCGCGGGTGAATTAATGTAGTCTTCAGGCATTAAATTAACTTCCTTTTAATAACTTTTCGGTATGGCTGTCGAGGAAGAGAAAACGAAGGACTTTGGGACAGAATCGCTTTCAAATCAAAGAAGGAAGACCAACGTTTTAGCTCCTCAAAGCGAAATGTAGGTTTTTAAAGACTTAGCTTTTTTGATTCGCTATTGTTTCCAATTAATTTTAAAAATGTAATTACTGAAGATGGACTAAGCAGCTTCGATATATGAAGTGTAAGAGTCGAATATAATAACGAGCTGACGAGGATTTTTCCAGCGTGGGATTGCTGTGTGTGTCAGAAGGGGTGAGATAACGACCTCTCCATAAAAACGTAATGTGTTGTTATATGATGCACAGGGCCCTGGACTTGGAGAGCTCTTGTGAGAATTTTAATGAATCTTTGGCTACCACGCAAGATTTATATTCAGAATTTGTCTTTCTACTTTTATACGTGCATTCTCATCCTCTTCTGTATTTTGGTGTGTACTGTTCTCTCAAATTTATGGAACCAATTCATTTGGCCGTGTCATTTTACGTAGAATGTGAAATATGTTTAATTCTTCTCTGGTTGATTTCCGGTTTTCTGTTAGTTCTCACATCGTCCGTGATACCCCTCTGGAGCCACCTACTAGTACTTCAGTGTTTCTCGCGATGTTTAGGAGTCCAACATTTTTATCCGCCCAAATAATTTTGTTAGAGACTGTTCTTGCCTCAGGGTAGCCCTTCCTTTAATAATTTATTAACACTGGTTTATAAATTATTCAAATTTGCTTTAACATGCCAAAAATAAGTAGTTTTTCTCCACTCATGTAAAATGTAGCCATATAAATATGTAACAAAGCAATAAGAATTTATTTTTGTAAAATTATAAAACCATTTTATCTGAATTGAGTAGACATCGGTTATAGATATTGGTTGGCATTTTTCCAGTATTGAAAAAGTTACGACAGTGTCCCCTTAAATCCAAGTATTCTTGTGGGATATATTACCTATACTCTTATTTGTTATTTGCTCATTGAATAGGAAATCCATTTTTCAGACATGAGCCATAATAAAGAAGTATTACTTGCCACTGATAAGAATTTTCGTATAAGCAGCAAGTACGAAAGGGCATGAAACATGAGCATTTTCGCCACGTTCTGCGTGCGTAAACATTAAATTTCCAAGCTTCGCCTCGTTATCATAAACTGTAGTGACTTGTTATATTTATGGTATAGTAAGTTGATACAGTCAGCGGCGACTGAAAGTAGTTGAGGGGGTGAGGAGGGGAGTGTCTGGTCATCAGTATTCCACGCCACGATGTCGCAGTAACGTGTAATTGAATTATTGCACGCGGTGTAGGGACTTTGCAAAGTGAACCCTTCACAGCGAAACACACAGTCAACGTGTACATAGGCGCCTTTCACAGTAAAAAAACGTTTTAAATCTAGTCCGACCACAACCGGAAAACCGACAACCACGTGCTAGGTCACAGAAGAACAAAATTAAACCATCCAAGTTTTCGTAAAACATACACGAATTTCTTGAAGGAGCTTTTCATTTCGTGCTAACCATTAGCATATATCGACTTTCCTGATGCGCCCGCTGGTTAGGATATTGATGTTGCTGGTCATGTAACTTTATAGAATCTAATGGCCCGTGGTTAGCATTCGTGCTTCGTATTAGAGAAGTACCGGGTGCGAATCTCGGTTCGGGGATCGGCTATTCTGACTGAGGATTTTTTTTGTGATTTTCCGCAGTCCCTCCATACAAAATTCCGGGATGGCACCTTGAGTTAGGCCACAGTCGCTTTCCTCCACGTCTTTCGATTTTCAATTTTACACATTTCTCTATTTTTATTTCAGGCGATAAACGTTTCTATAGATGCCGGTCTTTAGTGTTGTGATGCCATGTATAGGTAGATTGCAGCGTTTCGGTGTAACATAATGTGTCAATCTTCAGGACTGAAGTTGTTTTAACCAGATGTCTAATCTAATTAATCATTATGTTGCTGTTTTACTGATACGACACTGTAATTGGGTTCGATATTCAGATTATATCAGTTCTACTACGATTTGTTTTGCCTTCAGATTATAGATTGTGCCTTTCAAGCCACGGATTAGTCTGCATTAATAAAGTTAGTATGAAAGTACTTAGCAATGTGCACTAAATACGGTGGATGATTCTTGTAAGTTAATTGGAGCATTATAACATATTTTGTTGTTACGTCAGATTAAGCAGCTTGTGTGTAAGATTCCTTTTGCATATATTAACTGGTGTGGAAATACACGCTTATTCGACCGTATTCCTCTGCCATACAAGTTTTGTGTGCTTCTAACGGAATTCCGAATGCTGTTCTTGAATGTGTTTCATAACTGCACTTGGTTTATTTTACAATATCATAATAAGGCATTTCGTCATACCTGAAGTCATAGATGAATTTCGGTATAGACTTTTGTTATTCAGTGAAGCAAATAGAAGTATTTCGTGCTCTTATAGAAACGAGAGAAAAATGTATAGACTTGTTAGAAGTTTTTATTTCTGTTTGTTGTTAGCCGATCTTAGTTAGGTAAAGGCATCCATCTCCCGTCTTTCTGGCCCATGAAAGGAATCTGGATCATACAAAACTTGCCCTGAAGATTTTAAATATTTGTTATCTTTGAAGCAACCAAAGTAGAAAAACGTACCCAGTAGAAGAATTTAAAAAAGTAGGCTTCGTAATGTCTTCTTCCGTGGTAGTCGTGGGACGCTTGTGGTGATAGAGTTGTTCTAATATTACGGAATAAAGTAAAAGTTTAGTCGGTTACGTTTAATGAATGAGGAAAGTATTCTAGTGATGAAATAAGAACACTAACTTAATGAATAAGGGTCGTTGTTGAAATGTCCTGCCTTTTATAGAACTTGAATATTTATTGCCATTTGTAAGAGTCCGCCACCGGACCAAATCTTGAGGTACGCCTTGATTATCTTTTATGCAGTTTATTATATCCCTTTTCCCTTTGGTTTTCCAACTGAATCATCGAATGCTTTTCTCATCTCCCCCCATGCCTGCTACATGGTTCTCCCAACTCATCCTCCCTGACTGGGCAAGGTAATAACACTTAAGTGAAAAGCACAAATTATTAAGCTTGTATACTCCCAATATAATAGCCAGTGTCCGCCACGGTTGATTTTACGAGCGAATTTGGTTGCCACGCGGAAAAAAAATTGACTTTGGTAACCTGTCTTCTGGGTTATAGCGCCGTATAGAATCGTAGAAGTTTACCGATGTTTCATATGTCGTTGCTACTTCCATCGTCAGGGCGATGGCGTAATACTGATTATCACTGAACCAAAAGAGACTGCCTAACCGCCCTCTCGCTTGTTCCTTCCTATTTCCAGCGTTAACAAATATCGATATCGAAACGTATCTTGGTGGAGGTACACAAAGGGTGTATTTTACAACATTATCAGTCACTGCACATTGGTAGTTCGGTGATTCAGGGAAAAGGGTAGTTTAGGGGTAAAAAGAGGGGAAGTTTAGTAGCATTTATTTGCGGTTGATGATGTAGGAGAGGTTGGTACGCTTGTTTAGAGAGATACGGAATTCCACTATTTGCAGTACTGTGCAGGAGGACAAATAGTATTCATTAAGCTGATGTGCCTGTCCAAATTACGTGGAATTTTACTTCCCTTAACACGCTGATAGTTTTTCTCTCCCCCCTCCCCCACGTGTCCTCACCCCTTCGCTTTTCAACCCTTGAGTTTGTATTTACACGTGTGTACTTAAAACTGTTATAAAACTGAAATCCAACAGAGCATTATCGCTGTTAATTCTTTTATTTCGCAAACGCCGGAATATTTTCTACTCCACAGCGCTCATTGTACTTTAGCGTAACGAGAAACTTCAGTTCAGAACAGTTTACAGTTCTTGTTGCTGCTTTAGCTGTTGTATTCGTGTTTCACGCTATCTGAAATTATTTTGTGGCTGTACTAGTTATTCATTTCGACATGTAAGTGCATGAGGCTTCTAGGTGGACTGATCCAACATCCAAGGGACCGACCGATCGTTGCAGCCGCGTGGTTAGCACTCCTGCTTCGTATTTCATGGTCTCAGGGTTTAAATCTTGGCCCGAAGACAGGCCACGGCCTTACCCAACACAAGTTATAAATTCGGGCACCGCCGGGAATCGAACCCGAGGCCCCAGGATTACAAGGCCAGAGTTCTTCTTCCCTGTGTCTCATGGGACCCGAAGGTCTATTGATGTGTTCACAAGAGCCCCAAATTTAATATTATCACGCTTAATTTGAACCGAATATTACAGACTCAGAATGTAATAATGAATTGACAGTAAGCAGCTTTAGAAGCGATACCACCACTTGAAATGTCTTTCAGTTATTTGCTTGGTTTGTATGAGTAGGTTCGGTATCCTACTTTCTTACGGTATTATTTACGAATCTTTTTTGTTGACATTTTCGCTTTCCTCTCAGTGTAGTGTTAACAGACTCGGAGCTGATATGTACTCGTTTGTACACGATGTGAGTGTAAATACGTTTATGCTCGAACATATGACAGAAGCTTGCCTTCAAGTGAACCGTTCTTTCGTCAGAGTAGGAAGAGCTTATGGGGTTGAGAAGTGCGGTCTGTCTGACATCGACTGTGTGTGAATTTAAATCGACACTGTTCTTTGTATGTTCATATCTTGTAAACTGGGAATTTCTCTGTTCCCCTTCATCTAGCCTGAGCGTTCGTTCTCTTTTAATAAAGTTAAACTACTGTAACTTGTACCGACTGCTCTGCAAGAACCGAAATGATGATGGTTGTGTATGAGCGGTACGGGTGTCGGCTGTCGGGCGCGGGGGGTTGTTGAATATTCTGCCTTCCATCACTTTGATTTGATTTGCGTTTCCACTCACTGGGGAAGATTCCTTTCGCACGAGTTGGTGTCAAAGGATTTTCCACAATGTAGAATCCCTGAGTCCTGCTTACTTGCCTGTCTGACGTTTTTCTGGAAGTGGAGGCATTGGGCCTATATAGTCCCTGCGCCCTGCAGGCACAGAAAGTTGTAACTGGCATGCGTACACGTGAACTTCGGAAAGGGGTGCGAAAATTACTCTAAATTACAGGGGCGCAGATATCGTGTTGTTGAACACAGTTTATATCAGAGCGTCGTTAGTTAACATTTCAAAAGGATATTACGTTCTAGCAGAAATTCGACGAATGCACACGCACATATTTAAAGTAAACGGACTGATAGACGTCTTTAAACTCGACTTGTCGAAATCACATGGAGAGCTTCAGATTAGAGGAAAATAGTCACTGGTTGTCGCTGTAGAAATTATTATGCGATCTCTATTCTTGGTTTTTTTGTAGTTTGTTTTGTTGTCAGTGGCTTTCTGTATTTCGAAGACGACTTTCGGCGATTATGTGTTTCGATCTATAGCTCATTTAGGAATGAGGAGACGGAAACTTCAAAATTGACGAATTAAATGTTAATCAGTGAAATTAAAAACACGCTCTCTGTAGTGGTTGCTGAGAAGGACAATTAGAAGTGAGTTTATCATTTATTGCTGCGCGTGTGGAACTTCTGAACAGTTTTACTTAAAGAGACAGACATCTCTTCCTACGACATCCAACTTTCTTTTATGAAGTTATATTCTTCTTCTCCTTCTTCTTCTTCATTCATGCCGCAAGGGACAGGGTAGGGTGTGAAACTTCCAGCTGGATTGCCCTTAGTGTGGTTCAAACCTCCAGCGCTGCTGTGCCTTGGCTTCTACCAACGCAATTTCCTATGTAATTCCAGAACAATTTGCATAATTGTCACACTCGTACCCCGCCATGGACCCACAAGGCGTCAGGTTTGTGTTGGGATGGTTGTTGGAAAAAAGCAGGAAGGGCGACGGCGGTAGAGAGGGAAGACATTCTGTGGTAGTGAATTGGTAGTACTGGAAGCTTCGGTTTATGATTGCTGGAGTAATTACACCACGATTTCTATTGTTTAGTGAAAAAGAATGGAAAACAATTGAACATGTGAAAGTATTCTCAGTTTTAGCTTCATTGTAGTAGAGAATGAGGAGATGAGAACATTAACTCCTCTCAATTCTCCGGGTATCTTTGTGATTTTCCGTACCTCTTACGGGTTGGGCTTGTCCCTGATCAGAAGCTGCTACATTTTTGGAGCACCATCAATTCAGTCGCATCCTTTGTTTCACTGTTTATAAGATTGTTTTTTTTAATTTATTCAGTTATTACAACTGAAAACAGAATCTTCCTCGTTGTAAATGATTTTATGCTGGTTTTATTCAGAAGGTAGTCAAAAAATGTCCGTTTTTATGGGAACCGGAAATTGCCATTAACTCGTATTTTGAACCAGATGAATCCAGTCTGTAAACTCAACTCCTGTTTCTTCATTGGAAATATCCAGTTGAAGTTCAACGGCCAATGACTTAGTTTGCATTTTATCCATCACGCCTTTCTTAAGTATTCTTTTCCCTACTTTTGTCCCCGTGGAAGTACTTCTGTAAGATGCTTAATGGTAACAGCACTCTCTCTCACACACACCTGTATATAAATCATCCTCCTCATTCTCCTTGTGATCAGTCGTCAGTGGATTTCGAACCAGATTTCGGTATGCATTTGTTGTTCCTTTCCCCTAGCAATGTGTTCATCTTTTCTTAACCTTCTCGAAATGATTATAGCAACCCAGATGACGTTTTATCACACTGCACTCAATTTCCTTACAGTACGAACACTTTCTTGAGTGCCGAGGTCTTTGCAGCTTTGTTCATCATGGTATTTATTGCTTGCTTGTTTTATTAATATCGCTGTTGTGTGATGCAAGACTTGTTGTTCAGTTTTTGTCAATAAAAGGAAAGAGTGAAATATTGTTGACTTTGTCTTCCTGCCCAATAAAACTATGTAGCGAAGCAAAATCATGAATATGCATTTCTCTACGATCCTTTATAATTTGCTCCCGTCTTCACCATTTATAAATACTGAAAAGCCTAACCTCCCGTCTTTACCCACCGAAGTATGCTACCGTTCTCTATCTATAAAATTTGCATTAATTCTTAAGAGTTGCACAATTTTATGCTCATTGAGGCAATTGGAGTGTTATTCTTAGATAGTTTCTCATTTTAGTGGTTTACTGTAACTATTATGGAACTTCAAGTCAAAGAAATAAAATCTAGCTGATCAGTTTGACCCTAAATCGTGTGACTTCGGAGTGGGAGGTACCAGGTTCGAGTCTTATTCAGGCACCACGGCACTGCACATTTTCACGGAGCACAGACAGTTGTTTTTTTTATAATCATTCTGTTTAATTGTCACGCCTTCTGGCCTGGGGGTGGGGGGTGGTGGTAATAGCTCGCTGACGTGCGCGTCTTTGGTGACGAACCTGAAGGTTCCATGGCTAAATACTCGTAACAATAATTATTATTTTATTCTGTGTTTCTTTTTCGCAGAACCAAACTTTGTTGGGTCCTATGACATCGGGCAGTACGTATTCTTCTTCTTTCGAGAGACGGCTGTGGAGTACATCAACTGTGGAAAAAGTGTATACTCTAGAGTGGCACGGGTGTGCAAGAAGGACACAGGTGGCAAGAATATCCTCAGTCAGAACTGGGCTACATACCTCAAGGCTCGTTTGAACTGCTCTATTCCTGGAGAATTTCCCTTCTATTTCAATGAAATTCGTAAGTTCTATGGAAATTATTTACAATCAGTAATGCTTGTAGGATGTGGCGATACAGAATGTGCGCTGGTTCGAATCTCGGGGGAGAAGAAATTTTCTCATGAGCTTTCGACCGGTGCCAACCCAGCATCGTGAGGAAATTGGGGAGCTACAATGAGTAGCGTAATCCGGTCATGAAAGCTAGCAATGGCTGGGGGTTCGTCGTGCTGACCACACGTCACCCTATATCTGGTTGGATGATCGTTCACCTCTGCTTAGGCATGTGAACGTGAGGCCAGCAGTCAAGTTAGTCGGCTTTGGCTCTCTGGAGCTGTTACGCCACGGATTTAATTTTTTAATATGTGAAAGCTTGACACGCAAGTGTGTTAATTTGGAAATAAAAGGCTCACACTTGCACAGAACTGTAGTTCGTATGAGAACGGCACACTACACCTGACGCTCTCCTGTCATTCAGTTGTGGTCGATATCGTTAAAAACTGAATGAAATCTAAAATCTCAGAAATTTTTAAATCTGCAGGTGAGAGGTTTGTCGTGCATTGAGCATCACTGTGTGACTGCCTTCTCCGCCAACCTCCCATTCTTCTTTTTCCATTATCCTCATTGAGAGCGACATTTAGAAAGCTTCTTCCTTACCGTACACTAATTTCTGTGTCTTCTTCTTGCAGAGAGTATTTACAAGGTTCCTGGTGACGACACAAAGTTTTATGGTGTATTCACGACGTCGATGAATGGGTTGATGGGATCAGCTATATGCTCCTTTGCCATCGAAGATATTCAAGAAGCTTTCAGAGGGAAGTTTAAGGAACAAGCGACGAGTAGCTCGGCTTGGCTTCCGGTACTGAGCAACCGGGTTCCCGAGCCACGTCCTGGTGACTGTGTTAATGATACGGAGACATTGCCAGGTGGGGGAAATGGAACTGGATGCTATGGCGCCATTAAATCTATAATTTTAATATTTAAGCCCCATTCCATTAAAAGGGGAAAGTGTTAAAAATGACCTTGGAGGCCTTAAAATTTCATATATTTTACAAGTCTTTGCATTTTGTCTTCCTTTCTTTCTTATTCCCTATTCGAGAATGCAAAGAGTAGAATTTTTGTAAACTATTGTGTTGGCCGTTTCATGTGGTTCATGACGATATTACAGAATGGAAACTGCATATTAAGCAGAGTATGAAAATTATTAAGAGTTACAGAAAATACTATGAAATTTTTAAATTTGGAAATGGACATCAGATTAAAAAATCTTTTTGAAAATTTGTATGCAGCAAAAGACCTGCTGTAGCGAAGAATAAATTCTGGGCCGGTGTGCATCATTATTTAGCTGATATTTTGAATGACTGAGTTTATGTAGTATCAAAGTGAATATGGAAAGATGATTATGTATTTTAAGTATGTCTGAAGAACAGATGTGTCCTGTTTTAAAGAACTGTCTTGGCTTCCGCATGTAGAAACTACCACGAATAACTGACGTCAGGATGACCGGTCCTCGGCCAGTAATCGTAAAATTTCTGTCTTGCAAGGAGGAGACTTAGGAAATGTTTTCGAGGCATGGTTGTTTTTTTTTACAAATATTAGTAAAATATTTGCTGTGTTGAGAAAATTTGTTGTAGTGATTATATTGTTTTTGCAGATACTGTATTGAACTTCATAAGATCACATCCACTGATGGATGCAGCTGTTTCACATGAAAATGGGAAACCTGTTTTCTACAAGAGAGATCTCCTGTTTACTCATCTCGTAGTTGACAAGTTAAAAATTGACCTGTTTGGCACCGACCTGGAATATGTCGTCTTCTACGCTGGGACCAGTGAGTTACAGTCATCTCAGTTTCATTTATGAAATGGGACAGCTAATACGTCCCATATTTAGCTTTCTTCACATTCAGATATTCTCTGACAATTTTATTTTATTATTAAATTCATAAATCTGATCTCAGATAATTTTGTTACCCTTATCAAGCCACGAATTTTAATATTTAATGACTGAACTGCAGATCCAGTACATTAATTGGCATGTATTTTGTTGAACTCTTACTTTTAGTTGAAAATGTTTGTCTCCAGAACTGTTCTTTAAACCTTTTGTTATAAATTATCACACTATTCTATTTTCTTACTGTAATTAATTTATATGTACCCAAAGTTATTTTCAGTGTTGCAAATGTGTGTTAAAAGTATGTTTTAGTTTATAAACATTTACTATCTGTGAATTTATGAAAGAACCCATTCATCTTTTCAAAGCTTTCATTCTTTTAAAATTTCCATGAGTTCAGAAGTGTTTCAGAAGTGATAGCACTTCAAAAATAGTTAATTTTGTTATTAATTTCACTAGTCTTACATTGAGGTTGTAGAGTATAGGAACGAAGATACACGCCCTTGTTGCTCCATCTCAATCTTTATCAGATAGTTTAAAAAGGGAAAGATATTACACTTCCAAAGAGTATGATTAGGAACCAAAGATATTACATTTTACAAAGGTAATAGTACAAAGAAGATGAAGTTTAAACAAAGATAATAAATGTTCATATAAATAAATATTATAACAGAAAGTACAATTCAAACTATTATATAAATTTCACATAATACAAAACAAAGTATTCACCTAGAGAAATGATAAGCTGCAAATAGATCTACCCATTACACACAAGAAAAATTTATAATTTATTTGTAAATAATATAAATTCATTGACAGAGTAAAAGGAGTGTGTAATTAAGTATCTTTTTAATGCTGCCTTAAATTGCTCCTTCTTATTTACAAGACTTGTGAGATTTGATGGTAGACTGTTGAAAATTTTGACTCCTGCATAATATGCACTCTTCTGAAAGCATGAGAGGTTGGCAATTGGTCTATGAAGCTGATTTTTATTCCTTGTGTTGACACTGTGTACAGCAGAATTGGTTTGAAAGAGTTCTTGGTTATTTATAATAAAGTTCATTAATGAGAATATGTATTCACATGGAATAGCTAAGATCTCTAATCTCTTAAATAGACTTCTACATGAATTGCTAGGTTTTACACCAGCCAATAATCTAATAATTTTCTTTTGTAAAGTGAATATTATTTTACTGTTTGATGAATTTCCCCCAAAAATTATTCCATACTTCATTAAAGAGTGAAAATAGGCAAAATATACTGATCTGAGTGTGTCAGTGTTGCATAACATGCGCCACTTAACTTAGGTATCAGTTTATCAATATGATTAGTCCAATTTAGGTGATTATCAATTTGAAAACCCAAGAATTTTGTGTTTATTGACTCTTGTATATACTTCCCATTATAACCAATACTTAAAGAAAGCTGTGGAGAGTTATTTGTTATAAATTTTATTATATTCGTTTTATCTAGATTTAGGGCCAGCTTGTTAGCAGTAAACCATTTACTCATATGAGACAGAACTATGTTTGATGTTGAACAGAAATCATCAAAATTTTTATTAGAAGTTATGACACTTGTGTCATCAGCAAATTTTATGGGTTCTGTTAAAGTATTTATTGTTTTTATTGTTGGAGGAAGGTCATTTATGTATATTATAAAAAGCATGGGCCCTAAAATTGACCCTTGGGGAACTCCATGTTTTATTGTTCCCCAGTTTGAGAAAAAATTTTGTTTGTTTTTAGGTGCTTTTACTTCAACCTTTTGTTTTCTATCTGTTAAATAGGATCTGAACCATTGCGCTGCTATTCCTTGAATGCCATAAAAATGCAATTTATCCAACAAAATTTCATGATTTACACAGTCAAAAGCTTTTGCTAAATCACAGAAAATTCCTCCAACATGCATTTTTTGGTTAACAGATTTTAGCACATTGTCTGTTAGCTTGAAAGCTGCATCTTCAGTGGATACACCTTTCCTGAAGCCAAATTGTTCCTGGACTAATATGTTGTTAGCATGCATATGATGACTTAATCTATTGTACATAATCTTCTCAAGCACTTTAGAAAAAGTAGTTAAAAGTGAAATTGGCCTGTAGTTTGTCATACTGCTTTTGTCCCCTTTCTTGTACAGTGGTCGTACTACTGATATTTTAAGGCGGTCCGGGAAAATGCCTGTGTATAATGAGTGATTACAAATGTGGGTTAATGGACGACTAATTAAAGCTGAACAAGCTTTCAAAATTTTACTTGTTATTTCATCATAACCTGATGAGTTTTTTGATTTGAGGGAATTTATTACACTTTTCACCTCAATTTCGGTGGTTGGAATGATACTAAGGCCAGAAAATTTTACAGGAAATGCAGCTTTTAAAATGGAAACAGCATCTTCTGTCCCTGTTTGATTTAAATTTAAGCTTTCAGTAATTGTTAGAAAAAACTTATTGAAGGCATTAGCCACTGTTCCAGGATCATTTACTTTTTCATTGTTTATTAGAAGAGATGGCATTTGTTCTGATAAATATATTTTTCCTGTCTCCCTTTTTATTATGTTCCATGTCGTTTTTATTTTATTGTCTGATTTTGCTATAAGTCTACTGTAATGCTGCTTTTTAGCCTCTTTTATAACATTATTCAGAATTTTACAATACTTAACATAAAATGCTCTTGCATTTGGGTCTTTACTGTTCCTACTGTAGATAAACAGACTCCTTTTATTCTTGCAAGACACTTTTATTCCTTGCGTAATCCAGTCATTCTCTATTTTGCCTATACTTTCATATGTAATCGGAAAACTAGCTTCAAAAATATTTATAAAAGTACACAAAAATGAGTTAAAAGTTTTTTGGACTTTGTCCATCATTTAAATTCAGTATTTCCAAAGATGATTTCTGCTGTTGTAATCAGGTAAAGAGGGAGAAATAGGTCAGAAAACCTATCTGTTGGGCCCCCTAGTTGAGCTAACCTCAGGCGTGGCCCATCAGAGCATTTAGAACTGCTCTTTGCATAATTTATTCTTCTAAAATAGAGCTTAGTTACTTTTGCACTGCAGAAACATGTTAGCAGAACATCAGATGTTCTTTAAATGCAACCATATATTTATATTTGAAGTTTTTGTGCTGACTAAACTCAATGAAATCTTGTTGGGCAGTCAGCAGTGTCAGCTGGTTACACAAAGAGACCTTCTATGTCCCCATCAATTGACACAGCTGATCGCCCATAAGATTTTATTGAGCCATATATATGTATTCCAGATGAGGGCAGAGTTTACAAAGTGGTACAGTGGTATGATTCAAGTGGAGAATCTTCATCCATACTCCTGGATGTTTTTGATGTGACTCCTGGGGAGCCGATCCATTTAATGGAAATATCACGACAAGTAAGGGTCATATACAATCATTGTGTATGATAAGTTTTTCAAAGTAAGCAGGATGATATGCACAGGGCATGTAGCATGCATGGGTGAGATGAGATGAGATGAGATCCCTTGTTCCTGTAAGAATGTTTCTCGTTAATAATATTTATTTTAATTTTTATCCATTAGCATAAATTCCTGTATGTGGCTTCTGATCATCGTATCCGCCAGATCGACCTAGTGATGTGCAACCGACGTTATGACAATTGCCTTCGTTGTGTTCATGATCCATATTGTGGATGGGACAAAGATACCAATTCCTGCAAACCCTTTACACCAGGGTAAGGGACAGATTCAATTATTAAAATTAACAACTGAAAATAGATTAAGCACTGTATGTATTATAGTTTGTAACTGTGTTAACAGAACAAATTGCTGTCAGTATTTTAAATGTTCAAAGTGAATAAAGGTTGTGTAAAGGTTATGTAAATGGTCTTCATAGTGTTAGTTATAAAAAATTAAATCCGTGGCATAACAGCTGGCCTCACGTTCACGTGCCTGAGCAGAGGTGAACGATCATCCAACCAGATATAGGATGACGTGTGGTCAGCACGACTTTCATGACCGGATTACGCTACTTATTGTAGCTCCCTAATTTCCTCACGATGCTGGGTTGGCACCGGTCCCATACACTGGTCGAAAGCTCATGAGAAAATTTCTTCTCCCCCCAGACTCGAACCAGCGCGCATTCCATACCGCCGGTCCGAAGCATGATGCCTCAGACCGCGCGGCTATAGCGCGGGACACAGTGTTAGTTATACACTTTTTATATTGGCAGAGTTGATGTGTGCGTGTGTGACATTTTTAAATATAATGTTATCCAGATATTTTAATATTTTGCAAAAGTCTAGTAAATACAGAAAATGAAAAAGATCCTATAAATATAATTTGTCTCATCATTCTATCCTATCTTGTAAAGCATCTTCTTTCTTATTCCCTGAATATCTTTGGTGATGGTGGTACTAATTTCTTTGTCTCATACTTTCTCCATCATCTGTTGAATGTTAAAAATTCACATTGTTTCAAAGAATGGATTGTCTTTCATCTTGAGTTAAAAAAGTTGTATCCAGTAGACCAAGTTGTTCCTGATCTATGGACATCCACAGATTAAGAACATCTCTATCTACCAGATCCAACAGAATAGGCGTCCTGCCGCTTTTTACCTGAAGATGAAGGAAGATCCAGCTTTTGAAACATCATGTTTTTTAAGTTTTTTTATAAACATTCACCAGATAAAAGATGAAGGCCAAAACAACGAAAATAGTCTCCTTTCTTCTGGTATGTTCCTGGGGGCATGACATCAAGTATCTGTGATGATTGTGTGATTGCAGGTTGCTGCAGGATGTGTCCAACAGTACAATGGGTGTCTGTGACAGTAGTGTAGTGAAGAAGAAAATGGTTGTTACATGGGGTCAAAGTATTCATTTGGGATGCTTTCTCAAAATGCCGGAGGTGCTGAGCAGTCAGACAGTTACTTGGTTCCATTACAACAAAGAGAAGGGACGCTATCAGATCGTATACAGGTTCGATTCATTGTCATTTATGCATTTGGACATGTTTGTAATGCCTCTTTTTATGGTTTTTGCCTGCCTGGCAAGGATCTAGGAATTTCAGGGCATTTTTCTATGGCATACATGTATGCATACATATGTATGGTGTTTTCAGTTTTGATGTCAAAATGCTTTGGAGGTGGTTATGAATGTATTGTCTCCATCTCAGGGTTGAAGTGACAATGAAGATGGAGGCAATATGTTCATCCGAAACCCTCGTAAACACGTATAAGACTGCGTGGCATTATAACCCAGAAGATTACAATCAATGTCTTTACTTAGTCATAAGAACCTCAAGTCTGCATCATGAATTTGCATACCAACTTTGTGCTTTCAAAACAACGACTGCATCTCCCAGGTCACATTATTACTGAGATATAACACACATTAACCTTTCTTAATCCAATTCCTACCTTCCATCTTCGTTTTTCTCATTTTAGTTCTCTTCATTATTTTCTTATCTTTATTTTCCTTTCTCCCTCCCTTGCTTCCTCCCGCCCCCTCCTTCCCTGTGTGTTCTCTCACAGTCTTTCGTGAGTTTATTTATTTCTTCCAAATTTCAAGTGTAAAAAATATACATTATTTCTATCTTCTTTATCCCCCCTTCTATAGATTTCTTTTTATTTCTTTTGATAGAAATTTACAAGTTGTACAAGCTTAAAAGTGTCCAGGAAACATACGAATGTTCTGTTATCCATTCCTTTAAACGCAGTTTGTGAAGTACATGTTAGTGATTATATTATCAATTTTTTAATGTGTTGTATGTCGCAGGCCAGACAAGTACATAGAAACTTCAGAACATGGGCTGGTGATTATTGCTGTTAATGAGGCTGACTCTGGACGTTATGACTGCTGGATGGGAGGGTCACTGCTGTGCAGTTATAACATCACTGTAGACGCACATCGTTGTGCCCCACCGGGCAAGTCTCATGACTATCAGAAGGTCTACTCTGATTGGTGTCATGAGTTTGAAAAGTACAAGATGGCTATGAAGACGTGGGAAAGGAAACAGGCTGTAAGTATCAATCTCAGCTTACACCCCTGGTCTGATATTTATATTTCATACAGAAATATAGTAATGTTTAAAAGAAGCAAATAATAGCGCAAAAGAAAATGTAGATAACACGATGAAAGGTAAAACTCACGTAAAATTTCCCAGTCTACATGCTTGACAGCTACATTTTTAGTAATACACCTCACTCCATTTATACTTTAACTTCATCAAAAAATTATTTTACTCTTCCTCAAAAAACATAGGTTACTGAATCCATATTGACATGTCTGACTGAATATGGATAATTGCAATATAAGGGGATCTCTCTGAAAGGCATTTGATTACTTCAGTTCTTAATTTCATTCCACAAGCCACTCGGTAATGTTGAACTTATGAATTGGCGTTAGAATTTATAAATTTCCAAATAAAAATGACTGGTACCATTTTCCATAAATGTCTACAGAATATTAATGACATTATCTGCAATCCTTTACTGAACTGTCTCTCTGTTTATTATGTTGCTATTATGGCTGTCAACTGATTATAATATGTAAATGATTATCTGTTTATAATAGATACATAATACATAATTAAAAACTGCTACTAATTAACACTGGTATTAACAAAAAATGTTTGGCTAATTTTGAAGATGGCTGTCTTCTGGGTTGTTGCGCCATGTAGTGTGGTAGAAGTTTACCGACGTTTCAGAGGTCCTTGCTACCTCCGTCATCATGGTGATTGCCCTGATTACACAGTGTAACAACCCAGAAGACAGCTTTCTGCAGACTCACTGCCATGAAAACCTCAAATCCTGCTTGGCCTATTGTGATTTCAAGTTAGGCCAATGAGTTGAATATATCAAAACAAGTCTTGATGTATGAAATAACAGTGTAAAATGTAAAAGCCATGAGCGCAGTCCATGCATGTGACATTCCAAGTTAAATTTTCAGGCATAATGCTCATCATAACCATATAATTGACTAAAGCAGTGGTATTCAACCTTTTTTGTTCGCGTACCCCCAGATATACAACTTTGTACCCCCAAAGTCGTTGGTGTATAATTCAAGTTATACATAGTATATAATCTACATCTAAAATAAATTAAATAAATTACATTACTGATTATTCAGTGTTTATCATAAAATAATATATATTTTTTTTAATTTTCACGTACCCCCTAAGATGTCTTCACGTAACCCCGGGGGTACGCATACCCCAGGTTTAATACCACTGGATTAAAGAATGTAATGATTAATTAAAGAATTAACTAGTCAAATGAGAGAATTTACTTAGTTACTGTTATATATATATGTATATTTAAAAATTATCCAGAATGTAAAGTAATAATTTTCTTTTCTCTTGCAGCAATGCAGCACTAGGCAAAATGACAGTAATCAGAATACACATCCTAATGAAATTTATCATAGAAGTCCATTAGTCTGATAGTCGTTAAAAGAATCTGAAGTATTTCGCTTCCGTTGGACTCTCATTTTGTATATAGAGCTCATGAGCGCAAGACGGTAAAAATAATAAGCCTGGTATGTACCGTACATTTTAGACCTTCTGTATTTGCCCGTGGCACAACATTAGAAACTGTTGCAGGTCCCATTGTCATGCAGTGGTCCAGTCTGTCCCAGGCACGCATTTATGATAATAATAATAATAAGAATAACAATAATGTATATGCAGTGCTGGACCAGCATCTCTGTTCCGAGAGTGGAGTAGATCTGTGATATTCTGACATAGCAAACAGTGAAGGGTTCTGTAGTGAGTGCGGTGATACGTGTGTTTGGACAGACAGCGTCGGTTGTGTTGGGGGTTAAGGAAATTTTAGAATTAGAACTAATCCTGTTATAGAAGAGAAGACATTTCTAAAATCATTGTAGCTTTTAAATAATAAAATTAAAACGAGTACTTGTCCTCATAGTAAGAGTCGCACGTACTACATCGTGTGGTGTACCTTTATTATGAGAGTGTGTATATGTGAGTGTGATTTTTTAAAATGTGTAAAGATTTCTTTTGTATGCTGATCAGTGTTTGAAGATACATATAATATTTCAATGAGAATGGTGTCATTTCCACATAAATGATTTAAATACTTTATTCTGATATGCGAGTGATTTAGCGAGGAAATGAAGAGTTTGATGTTGGAAGTTCCAAATGACACCAGATGTGATTCAAAAGGTGCTACATGTTACATATTTGTGAAATGATGGAAGTTTTATCCACATTTACACTAAGGAATCAGCCAATATATATCTTTTATCCTTTCCAACCTTAATTACTGCACAGGAAGCAATATAAAAACCTGAGGATATAAGAATATTCAGGGCTAAAGTAGATTTTGTGGTTGGCAATAAGAAATTACCATTGACTAATTGGCTAATAAGACTTAACATTTTCACTATTATAGTTTGGCAGAATGGCTGGCTGCATTGTTTCATGATGGAATTAAAATTGCTGATTTTTAACATTCCCTTCTGCATCGTAGTTTCTAGTAAAGACATAGAAAGGCAGTGATGCAAGTAGTGGTCCATTCTTGACAGCGTCTACATAAAACATTGTCCCTACTGTAGGAATTAAAATAAGAGTATGCAGTGCTTCTGTATATTCTTAGGCAAAGAAGTGAGGACAGTGCACTAAACCACAGTTACGTACTCAGGTTGACATTGAAATTATTTAAAGATTCAGTAACTTGCTGAATGCTGAAGTTCTCATAATATTAAAGTTAATAATATCTTGGTAGAGGTAGAGGATTATTTAAAGGTACTATCCTGAAGTCGCCAGTCACAGTGGCTGCATAGTCTGAGGTGTGGGCCTTGTGCATTTGGACACTGGGACCATGGATTTGAATCCCGTTCAAGTAATTGATATTTGTCCGTGTCTTTCCGTGTTGTGCTGTTCTATGTACAGATAGAGGCCTTGCAACAGGCTGATCACTCATCCAAGGAATCCTACCATATGTTTAACCTTTATCCTACTTGCGTTCCTTGTCAGGAACATAAGTTGAGTACTCGGCCCTACGAACGTTCCTTGTGCGGAACGTAAATATTTGCAACATTGTAAGGAGACTTGGCTACGTCTTTTGGCCTCTTTAGGGGATACAAAAATTGAATCACTTTCTCTAGGGTTCTGACAAGTTCAACCTGAGCTGTCAACCTTAAACTATAACCATAAAGCAATAAACTTTGTTTATGTCAAGTGGGTTTCGGCTTCATTTTCAGACCCCCTATTCAAAGCTACTCACATTCCTGGGCATGATGGGTGAAAAGAATGTGTATCCACTAAATTAGAGGGAACAGTTATATTATTCTTTCTTCAGTGTGGTGGAAAGAAAATCACACACAGAGAATTTTGACTTGCCCTAATGAGAAATATGCTAGCACATGCTGGACAACAACAGCCATGTGTACACAGACCACCAGGTAGGCCAGCAAATGTTGCCAATAAAGTCACCAGACTGGACACTACTGGCCTGTTCCATCTAATCGCCTGCGATGTCGCATGTGTTCAGCTCGCGGGGTAACAAGAAAAATCAGTGTGAAGTGTTAGAAAAGTGAGGGGGGTTTATGTATGGACAAAAACTGCTTCTTGGAATATCACACCAAGACACAGCTGTAAAAGTATTCAAGTGCAAAACGCTTCACCAACAAAGCCTCCAACCAAAATGTAAGTAAAATAAACTCGAAATTTAGAAACTTATAGATATTTAGTATATATTCAGGCAATTAATAAGACATCATATTGCGGTTCTGTTACTCTGAGGTACTTTTAGGATTAGTACCTTTAAATTGACTGCGACTGCACCTCTGAAATGTCTTTAAAATACCAATCAATGTAACATTTATTACTGAGTAACTCAGTCACATGGCACAGTGATGTAATTTTGAAAACAAAATAAGTCAAGATCAACATATATGACTGAAGATGTCCTTAGAGGGAGATATTTGTGTGTTCGTAATAAATAATTTTGATTTCACATACTGGACCACAGTTCTGCTATCCAGAAAAGCAATGTACATATTTGCACATAGTTATAGAATTAGTATTTTGGTCTTGAATAAGCATTTATTTGCAGTTGCATTGTAAAAATGTTTACATAAAGCATGGTTTTAATGTAACATGCAAAATGACTTGAACTTTGTCTCGTATCAGTACAATATTTGGAATTTCTTATGGGGGAGAATAGGACACCTGTGAATGGAGATGATAATGACCAGGTTAATAAATCTTACATTTGGAACTTGCAATATTTGAAATATATGATAAATTTCAAATTTGGTGGCTTATTCTGACATTGTTTACAAAGGACCGTTATACTGCTCTTGTCACAGCGTTTGTAATAACTTAGTTGAAAAGAGCCATGAATTTTCACTCAGTTTGATGAAATAATATTATATGCAGTTTTACATCTTTCACAATTTGTCGTAAACCTAGTATTAGGATTAGTTCCTTAAGATACAATGTGAAATTTGAAGTGAGAGAAATGTATGCTAGTTGCCAGCCTCACTGCAGGCTTCCACAACATATAAGTAATAAATTGAAAGAACTTCATACCTCCTGCTTAGTCTTAATGATATGGCAGTAACTTCTTACACACATGTCACAACCAGGAACAATGTGTTCCCTCTCTGTTACAAACAGAGAGGGCACACATTGTTATCCCCATGTATGGGCAGTGTATGTGCTAACAAGTTCTGATAATTATCTTGCATGTGTAATTAGTGAAAGCTATGTTATTTTTAATAGGCTGCCGGCGACTGGTGTATCAATTTCAAAATCCGAAAATTTCTCAAAAAGTTAGTAAATGTTAAAAAAACGAAAATAATTAAAAATGTTCGAAATTTTCGAATTTTTTTTGAAGTTGAAGTTTTCCAAAAAAGATTAGTCTTGTGCGCTTTTTGAACGTTTTCCTAAGTATTTTGATTTTTGAATTTTTTTTAAAATTTTCAAAATTCACCGAAACCTATATCTGCTGGACTATGTCTTTGCTTGACCGGGTCTCCGCCGGACTCGGCCTCTAACGACCCGTTCTCTAACATACCGGGTCGAAGACGGACAATGTCTGTGCCAGACACTGTCTCTCCCTGACCCGGTCTCTGCCATACCATGTGTAAGCCGGACTGGACGCGCTTTCGTTGCTAAGAACGTATCGGACAGACAGGTTAGTCATAGACCTTGTTCGCCAGAGACAGGGTGAGGCAGAGAATGAGTCCGGCAGAGACCTTGTTAGGAAGAGACTGAGTGAGGCCGTGGCAGAGACGAGTTCTAGCTAATAGATGTTCTTATGAGGATCGAGTCGGGCGAATTTTGAAAATTTTTCGAAAAATCAAAAAATTCTGGATATTGTCTAAATAGCGCAGAAAACCAAAAAATTTCGAAAAATATGAAAAAAATTTGAAATGAAAATTTTTCAATTTTTTTTAATTTAGTGTGCCATTTGGAAGATTTCCATGATTTTTTGATTTTTTGAAAATTTTGAATTTCCTTCAAAATTTTACCCAACCGATACATGCCAGACTCGGTGTCTTACAGTTTCTGTCTCTGACGTACGCTCTCACTGAAGAAGTCGGACTCTGCTGTACCCAGTCTGCACCATCCGGTTCTGTATGACCTTTTCTCACGTGCCCTCTTTGCAAAACGTATCCGGCGGAAACGGGTTAGTCATAGACCTCGTCCGCGAGTGCCAGGTTGAGGCAGAGAACGTGTTAGGAAGAGACTGAATAAGGCACTGAGCTGGTGAGGCCGTGTCCGAGTCATGTAGACATGGTGTGGCAGAGACGAGTTCTAGCAGAAAGCTGTACAGATGAGGTTCGGGTGGAGCGAATTTTGAATTTTTTTTAAAATTGTCGAAAATTTAAAAAATGCTGGAAATTGTGTAAAACATGTACAAAACCAAAAAAATTTGAAAAAAATTGAATTGATTTTTTTTAGTTTTGTGTGCCATTTCGACGATTTCCATTACTTTTTGAGAAATTCCATTATCGAAATTTTTTCGAAAATTTCGAAAATTATTGGTTATTTTCGCTTTTCACGACATTTACAACCATTTTTACATTTTCAAAAAATTTCAAAATTTATCAAAGTTTTCGAAAAATCAAAAAATGCAGGAAAATGTCCAAAAAGCGCACACAACTAAAAATTTCTTTGAAAAGTTCGGACTTCGAAAATTTTTACGAAATTGTTTTGTGGGCTATTTAGACAATTTACGTGGTTTTCCGATTTTTCGAAATTTTTTGAAAAAATCGAGATATTTTCTAAGCTATCGCTATCAGAACTGTTCTCTACTGCACCCGGTCCCTACCAGACTCTATCTGCCTCACCAAATTTCAACCACATTCGGTCTGTGCTTCACACGGCTCTGCTGAATGTGTCTGTGCTACACCCAACCTCTGTTTGACACGGCTTGTGCCACACAGAGCCTCCGTTTGACGCGGTCTGCGCTTCACCCAGTCTGCTTTACACGGCACCTGCCTCACACAATCTCTGCTTGACGCGTTCTGAGCCTCACCGAGGTCCAAACTGCGCTGGACACGGCCTGTACCACAGGGCCTTTCCTTGAAGCGCTTTGTGCTTCACCCTGAATCTGCCTCACACGTTCTCTGCTTTAGTCGGTCTGTGCCTCACAGCCTATCGAACCAGGTCTTAGTAGCGACGGCCTGTATCGACTGCCTCACCAGCTCTCTGCCTTACTCAGTCTCTTCCTCAAAATCTCTGCCGGACGCGTTCTCTGCCTCAGACTGTGGCGGACAACGTCTCCACTGGAAGCATCCCTTCCAACGATGGCTCGTAACAAACTGCCAAAGAGAGACCGGATGGCCTAGAGACTGTGTACAGCAGGGTCCCTGTCCGTCAGTGAGATGGTACGTCAGAGACAGGCCACGCCAGAAAACGTGTCAGGCAAGGTATCGGGTGGGGAGAATTTTGAAGCAAATTTTCAAAAAATCAAAAAATGCTCGAAATCCTCCAAATGGCGCACAAAACTAAAAAAATTGGAAATTTTCACTTCAGAATTTTTTCTGAGACAGAGACAGGCCACGCCAGAAAAAATGTCTGGCACGTATTGAGTGGGGAGAATTTTGGTACAAATTTTCAAATTTTTCAAAATTTACAAAAAATCGAAAAATACTGGAAATCTTTTAAATGGCGCACAAAACTGAATTTTTTTTGAAAATGTTCACTTCAAAATTTTTTAGAAATTTTTCAAAAAATTTTGGTTTTGTCCGCGTTTTAGACAATTTCCAGCACTTCTTGTTTTTCAGAAAATTTTCAAAAATTCTCCATAACCGAAGCTCACTAGAACAGCTTCCTGCTAGAACTCGTCTCTACCACAGCAAGTCTCTGCATGATTCGTTGACAGCCTCACCGGCTCTCTGCCTTACAAGGTTTCTGCGTCATATTGTGTCTGGCGGACAACGTCTGTGTCTCACCCGGTCTCCGCCGGAAACGTTCCTTGCAACGACGGCGCGTAAGAAACAAGGCCATAGAGAGACCGGGTGGTCTAGAGACTGTACAGCAGAGATAACATTTTAAGCGAATTTTAGAAATCGACGCCTACCATCGCGACGCCTTCAAATAAATCCAAATTCACATAAGGTGTTTCAAATAACAGGGAGCACTCATTTAGAAAACCGACGCCGAGCGCCGTGACGCCATCACATGACGCCAAAAATGGCGTCAAACCCGTTGTATTACGATGGGCACGATGCTAGATAGTCAACGCCGATCAGAGGGACAAACACGTCGTGGCGCCGTGGGCGAGGAGTGGATACCGTTAAATATATACGGTCTAACCTAACCTAAACAAACCTAACCTAACCCAACCTAACCTAATCTAACCTACCCTAACCTAAACTAACCTATCCTAACCTAACCTAACTTAACCTAATCTAGCCTAACCCAAACCAACTTAGCCTAACCTAACCTAACTCAACCCAAACTAAACTAACCTAACCCAACCTAACCTAACCTAGTCTAGTCTAGTCTGACCTAACCTAACCCAACCCAACCTAACCTAACATAACCCAACCCAACCTAACTAAACTAACCTAACCTAACCTTACAGAACCTGACCTAACCTAACCCAACCTAAACCTAACCAAAACCCAAGCCAAGCCAACCCAACCTAACTTATTCCAAACTAACCTAACCTAACCTTGGCGCTTCCTAAAGCCACCGCAATACTTGGCTTGCATCGAATAAGACTAGGCACAATGATAGTGTATAGACGCTTGAGACGCTGAACATGGCGACGCATTCGAAATACGCCAAACTTATCACAGATAAGTCCACAGAAGACAAAATACGAAAGTGAAAAACCGACGCCGAGCGTCGCGACGCCATCACAGTACATCAGGAGGACTTAAACAGTTTGTATTACATTGGGAGCGATTTCAAGAAATCGACGCCCGGCGTTGCGACGCCTACCATCGCGACGGCTTCAAAAGACGCCAAATTTACATCTGAGAAGTCTCTAGATTAAAGTGATATTGAACTAGAAAACCGACGCCGAGCGTCGCGGTGCTATCAGCCGCGACGCCATCACAGTATCACACGTGTGCGTCTCAAACAGTTGGGATAACATTTTGAGCGAATTTTAGACATCGACGCCTTCAAATAAAGCTAAATTCAGATGTTTCAGATAACAGCGAGCACTCAATTAGAAAACCTTCGCCGAGCGCCGTAACGCCATCACATGACGCCAAAATATGGCGTCAAACCCGTTGTATTACTGCGGGCACGATGCTAGATATTCGACGGCGATCAGAGGGACGAAACACGTGGCGCCGTGAACGAGAAGTGGATATCGTTCAACATATACGGTCTAACCTAACCTAAACTAAATTAACCTAACCTAACCTAACTCAACCTAATCCAACCAAACCCAACCTAAATTAACCTAACCTAACTTAACCTAACCCAACCTAACCTAACCTACCTAACTCAACCCAACTAAACTTAACCTAACCTAACTTAACTTTGCCTAAACCAACCTAACCTAACCCAACCCAACACAACCCAACACAAAACCACCCAACCCAACCTAACCTAACCTATCATAACCTAACCTAACTCAAACTAACGTAACCGAATCAGGCACAGACCTCATTCGTCAGACACAGTACATCAGAAACAGTCAGAGTGAGGCCGGTTCTGCATGGCATCAGGAGGGTAGAATTTTGAAAATTTTTAAAATTCTCAAAAATGCTGGAAATTGTCAAAAAAGCGCACAAAACCAAAAAATTAGAAAAATTTCACCTTCGAATTTTTTTCAAAATTTTAAAAAATACTTTGTTTTGTGCGCGGTTTTCAAACAATTTCCAGCATATTGGGATTTTTTGAAAATTTTGAAATTTTTGAAAATTCCACCCAGAACCATTCAATCTCGGACTGTTTCTGATATACTGTGTCTCTGACGAATGAGGTCTGTGCCTGACTCGGCCTCTGCACGGAGCGGTCTCTGTATGACACGTCTCTGACCTGCCGTCTCTGACAAGGAGAGGTGCGGCAGACAACACATATGGCAGAGACCCTCACCAGCAGAGACCGAGTCCTCTAGAGGCCGGTTGGCGCAGACACCGAGGCAGGTAGCAACCGAGTGAGATAGAGGCCGAGTCTCGCTCTGCCTCGAATTGTGTCGCATTGCCTGGCCTTGCCTCGTCTTCCCTGGCCTTGCCTGGCTTTGTCTGGCCTTGCCTCGCCTTACTTCGCCTTTCCTCTCCTTGCCTCACTATGCCTCGCCTTGTGTCGCATTGCCTGACCTTACCTCGCCTTGCCTGGCCTTGATGGCCTTGCCTCGCCTTGCCACGTCTTGCCTCGCCTTCATTGTCAATGTCTCGCCTTGCATCGCCTTGCTTCGCTTTGCCTCACCTTGATTCGCCTTGCCTCGCACTGCCATGCCTTGCCTGGCTTTACCTGGCCTTGCCTCGCCTTCCCTCACCTCGCCTCGCATCGCCTGGCCTCGCCTGACTTCGTCTTGCCTCGAATTGCCTCGATTTGCCTTGCCATTCCCCGCCTTGCCTGGTCTTGATAGCCATGCCTGGACTTGCCTCGCCTTGTGTCGCCTTGCCTAGACTTGCCTGGCCTTCCTGGTCTTGTCTGGCCTTGCTTCGACTTGCCTGGCCTTGCTTCGCCTTGCCTCTCCTTGCCTGTACATGCCTGGTCTTGATTGCCATTCCTGGCAATGCCTGGCCTTGCCTCCCCTTGGCTGTCTTTGCCTGGCATTTCCTGGCCTTGTCTGTCCTTGTTTGGCCTTGCCTGTCCCTGCCTTGCCTTGCCTCGCCTAGTCTTACCTGTCCTTGCCTCGCCTTGCCTGGCCTTGACTGGTCATGCGTGGTCTTGCCTGTCCTTGCCTCGAATTGCGTGGCCTTGCCTGACCTTCATTGGACATGCCTGGCCTTGCCTCGCCTTGCCTGGCCTTGATTGATATACCTGGCCATGCCTGGCCTTACCTCGCCTTGCCTCATCTTGCCTTACCTTACCTCGACTTGCCTCGCCTCACCTCGCCTTGCCTGGCATTGCCTGGCCTTCATTGTCCATGCCTCGCCTTGGTTCGCCTTGCTTCACCTTGCCTCGATTTGTCTCGCCTTACCATGCCTTGCCTCGCCTTGACTTGCCTTTCCTGGCATTACCTCGCCTTGCCTAGACTTGCCTCGCCTTGCCTCCTTACTCAGTTTCTTCCTCACAATGTCCCTGCCGGACGCGTTCTCTGCCTCACACTGTCTGCATGCCTGAACCGGTCTCCGACGAAGGCGTTCCTTGCAAAAACAGCGCGTAAGAAACACGGTCAAAGAGAGACCAGATGGAATACAGACTGCACACAGCAGAGTCCCTATCCGTCTGTGAGATGGTACGTCAGCGAAAGGCCACGCTAGAAAACGAGTCTGGCAGGTGGGAAAAATTTTGATGCAAATTTCCAAATTTTTCAAAATCATCAAAAATTTGAAAAATACTGGAAATCTTCCAAATTGCGGAAAAAATAAAATATTGAAAACGCTTCACAAAAAATGCAAGAAATTGCCTAAGAGCGCACAAAACTAAAATAAATCGAAAAATTTCACTTTCAAAATATTTTGGTTTTGCGCTTTTCTAAAAATTTCCACCATTTTTTGATTATTAAATTTTTTTAAAAAATTTCTAAAAATTTCAAAACTTTCCCCATGAGTTGAATGGCAGGTTCGGTGAATGGCTCACCTTCTCTCTGCTGGACTCGGCCACTCTATCACCAGTATGAATTCTGCCACGGCTTCTGAAACAACCGGGCTCTGCAGAACTCGGTGGGTGCACCGCGTCTCGGCGTTACGTAGTTCCTGAAGCAAGTGGACTTTTCAGAGACGGCACGTCAAGAAACATGTGAGGCACAGACCGCGTTCGACAGAGAAAACGTACATCAAAAAAGTCCAACAAAGACCGGTTATGCAAGGCATCGTGAGACGTCGCAGGTCCCAAGTCACGAAAAGTCACTTGTAACAAGTCTTGAGAAGTCTTGAGATAACAGTTCTAAGTCTTGAGAAATCACTTGGCCAAGTCTTGAGAAGTCAATTCTCCCAAGTCGTGAGAAGTCACTTGTCCCAAGTCTTAAAAAGTCACTTGTTCCAAGATTTGAGAACCACTTGTCCCAAGACTTGAGAAGTCAATTGTCCCATGTCTTAAGAAGCACTTGTCCCAAGTCTTGAGAAGTCACTTGACCCAAGTGAGATGTCACTTGTCCCAAGTCTTGAGAAGTCACTTGTACCAAGTCTTGAGAAGTCACTTGTCCCAAGTCTTGAGAAATGACTTGACCCAAATCTAGAGAAGTGACTTATCCCAAGGCTTGAGAAGTCACTTGTCCCAAGTCTTGAGAAGTGAGTGTCCCAAGTCTTGAGAAGTCACTTGTCCCAAGTCTTGAGAAGTCACATTTCTAAGGTCTTGAGAAGTCACTTGTCCCAAGTCTTGAAAAGTCCGTTTCCCAAGTCTTGAGAAGTCAATTGTCCCAAGGCTTGAGAAGTCACTTGTACCAAGTCTTGAGAAGTCACTTGTCCCAAGTCTTGAGAAGTGCGTGTCCCAAGTCTTGAGGAGACACTTGTACCAAGACTTGAGAAGTCATTTGTCCCAAGTCTTGAGAAGTGTGTGTCCCAAGTCTTGAGAAGTCACTTGTCTCAAGTCTTGAGAAGTCAATTGTCCCAAGTCCTGAGAAATCACTTGTCCCAAGTATTGAAGAAGTCACTTGTCCCAAGTCTTGAGAAGTCACTTGACCCAAGTCGTGAGAAGTGCGTGTCCCAAGTCTTGAGAAGTCACTTTTACCAAGCCTTGAGAAGACACTTGTCTCAAGTCTTGAGAAGTCACTTGTCCCAAGTCTTGAGAAGTCACTTGTCCCAAGTCTTGAGAAGTGCGTGTCCCAAGACTTGAGAAGTCACTTTTCGCAAGATTTGAGAAGTGCGTGTCTCAAGTCTTGAGAAGTCACTTGTCCCAAGTCTTGAGAAGTCACTCGTCCCAAGTATTGAGAAGTGCGTATCCCAAGTCTTGAGAAGTCACTTGTCACAAGACTTGAGAAGTCACTTGTCCCACGTTTTGAGAAGTGCGTGTCCCAAGTCTTGAGAAGTCACTTGTGCCAAGTCTTGAGAAATGAGTGCCCAAGTCTTGAAATGTCACATGTCCCAAGTCTTGAGAAGTCACTTATTCCAAGTCTTAGGAAGTGCGTGTCCCAAGTCTTGAGATGTCACTTGTACCAAGTTTTCAGAAGTGAGTGTCCCAAGTCTTGAGAAGTCACTTGTCTCAAGTCTTGAGAAGTCACTAGTCCCAAGACTTCAGAAGTGCTTGTCCCAAATCTTGAGAAGTAACTTGTCCCAAGTTTTGTGAAGTGCGTGTCCCAAGTCTTGAGAAGTCACTTGTCCCAAGTCTTGAGAAGTCACTCGTCCCAAGTATTGAGAAGTGCGTATCCCAAGTCTTGAGAAGTGCGTGTCCCAAGTCTTGAGAAGTCATTTGTCTCACGTTTTGAGAAGTGCGTCTCCTTAGTCTTGAGAAGTCACTTGTCCCAAGTCTTGAGAAGTGAGTGTCCAAAGTCTTGAGAAGTTACTTGTCCCAAGTCTTGATGAGACACTTGCCCCAAGTCGCAAGAAGTGCGTGTCCCAAGTCTTGAGAAGTCACTTGTCCCAAGTCTTGAGAAGTGCGTGTCCCAAGTCTAGAGAAGTCACTTGTTCCAAGTCTTAAGAAGTCACTTGTCCAAGCCTTGAGAAGTCACTTGTCCCAAGTCTTGAGAAGTGCATGTCCTAAGTCTTAAGAAGTCACTTGTCCCAAGTCTTGAGAATTCACTTGTCCCAAGTCTTGTGAAGTCACTTGTACCAAGTCTTGAGAAGTGCGTGTCCAAAGTCTTGAGAAGCAACTTGTCCCAAGTTTTGAGAAGTGCGTGACACAAGTCTTGAGAAGTCACTTGTCCCAAGTCTTGAGAAGTCACTTGTCCCACGTCTTGAGAAGTGCGTGTCCCAAGTCTTGAGAAGTCATTGTCCCAGGTCTTGAGAAGACACTTATCTCAAGTCTTGAGAAGTGCGATTAACAAGTCTTAAGTAGTGCGTGTCCCAAGTCGTGAGAAGTCACTCATCCCAAGTATTGAGAAGTCACTTGTCACAAGCCTTGAGAAGTCAACTGTCCCAAGGCTTGAGAAGTGCATGTCCCAAGTTTTGAGAAGTGCATGTCACAAGTTTTGAGAAGTCACTTGTCCCAAGTCTTGAAAAGTCACTTGTACTAAGTCTTGAAAAGTCACTTGTCCTAAGTCTTGATAAGCGCGTGTGCCAAGTCTTGAGAAGTGAGTGTCCCAAGTCTTGAGAAGTCACTTGTCCCAAGTCTTGAGAAGTCACTTGTCCCAAGTCTTAAGAAGTGCGTGTCCCAACACTTCAGAAGTCACTTGTCAGAAGTCTTGAAAAGTGAGTGCCCCAAGTCTTGAGAAGTCGCTAGTCCCAAGTCTTGTAAAGTCACCTGTCCCAAGTCTTGAGAAGTGCGTGTCCCAAATCTTGAGAAGTGCGTGTCCCAGGTCTTGAGAAGTCAATTGTCCCAAGGCTTGAGAAGTTACTTGTCCCAAGTATTGAGAAGTGCGTGTCCCAAGTCTTGAGAAGTGCGTGTCCCAAGTCTTGAGAAGTCACTTGTCCCAAGTCTTGAAAAGTCATTTGTCCCAAATCTTGAGAAGTCACTTGTCCCAAGTCTTGGGACACGCACTTCTCAAGACTTGGGACGACTTCTCAAGACTTGGGACAAGTGATTTCTCAGGACTTGGGAATAGTGACTTCTCAAGACTTGGGACAAGTGACGTCTCAAGATTTGTTACACTCACTTCTCAAGAAATGGGACAAGTGACTTCTCAAGACTTGGGACACGCACGTCTCAAGACTTGGGACAAGTGACTTCTCAAGACTTGGGACAAGTGACTTCTCAAGACTTGGGACAAATGACTTCTCTAGACTTGGGAAACGCACATCTCAATACTTAGGACAAGTGACTTCTCAAGACTTGGGACACGCACTTCTCACGACTTGGGGCAAGTTACTTCTCAAGACTTGGGACAAGTGACTTCTCAAGACTTGGGACAAGTGACTTCTCAGGACTTGGGACAAGTGACTTCTCAAGACTTGGGACAAGTGATTTCTCAAGGCTTGGGACAAGTGAATTCTCAAGACTTGGGACTAGTGACTTCTCAAATCTTGGGACACGCACTTCTCAAGACCTGGGACACGCACATCTCAAGACTTGGGACGAGTGCCTTCTCAAGACTTGGGACAAGTGACTTCTCAAGACTTGGGGCAAGTGACTTCTCAAGACTTGGGACATGCACTTCTCAAGACTTTGGACAAGTGACTTCTCAAGACTTGGGACAAGTCACTTCTCAAGACTTTGTTCACGCACTTCTCAAAACTTGGGACAAGTGACTTCCCAAGGCTTGGGACAAGTGACTTCTCAAGACTTGGGACTAGTGACTTCTCAAGATTTGGGACAAGTGACTTCTCAAGACTTGGGACACGCACTTCTCAGAACTTGGGACAAGTGACTTCTCAAGACTTGGGACAAGTGACTTCTCAAGACTTGGGACACGCCCTACTCAAAACTTGGGACAAGTGACTTCTCAAGTCTTGGGACAAGTGACTTCTCAAGACTTGGGACAAGTGACTTCTCAAGACTTGGGACAAGTCACTTTTCAAGACTTGGGACACGCACTTCTCAAGACTTGGGACAAGTGATATCTCAAGACTTGGGAAAAGTGACTTCTCAAGACTTGGGACAAGTGACTTCTCAAGACTTGGGACAAGTGACTTCTCAAGACTTGGGACAAGTGACTTCTCAAGACTTGGGACAAGTCACGTCTCAAGACTTGGGACACGCACTTCTCAAGACTTGGGACAAGTGATATCTCAAGACTTGGGAAAAGTGACTTCTCAAGACTTGGGACAAGTGACTTCTCAAGACTTGGGACAAGTGACTTCTCAAGACTTGGGACACGCACTTCTCAAAACTTGGGACAAGTGACTTCTCAAGGCTTGGGGCAAGTGACTTCTCAAGACTTGGGACACGCACTTCTCAAAACTTGGGACAAGTGACTTCTCAACACTTGAGACACGCACTTCTCAAGACTTGGGACGAGTGACTTTTCATGGCTTGGGACAAGTGACATCTCAAGACTTGGAAGAAGTGACTTTTACATCAGAAACAGTCCGAGAGAGACCTGTTCCGCGACGCATGAGGTGGTGGAATTTTGAAAAAATTTAAATTTTTCGAAAAATCAAAAAACGCTGCAAACGCTCTGAAATGCGCACAAACCAAAAATTTTCGGAAAATTCGAAAGAAAATTAAAAGTTGAAAATTTTCAAAAATTCTTAGTTTTGTGCGCTTTTTGGGCGGTTTCCCACGTTTTTCTATTTTTCGAAAATTTTCGGAAAAATTGAAATTTCTCAAAGGGGTACCCCTTTGAAAATTTTCAAAAAAAGTCGAAATTTTAAAAAAATTAAAAATGGCTGCAAATGGCGTGGAACGCGAAGAAAACTAAAAATTTTCGAAATTTTCGACAAAAATTTTGAATTCAGAATTTTTCAAAAATTTTTGCTTTTCTGACGATTGCCAGCATTTTTTTATTTTTCGAAAATTTTGAAATTTTCAATTTAATTCAAACGTCTCCTCAAGAGATGCATGCCAACCTCGGTGAATGCCACAAGCTGTCTCTGCCGGAGACAGCCTCTATCTCACCCTGTTGCTTCTTGCCTCGTTCCCACCAAACGGCCTTTGCAGCTTGGGACAAGTGAATTCTCAAGACTTGGGACAAGTGACATCTCAAGACTTGTGACAAGTGACTTCTCAAGACTTGGGACAAGTGACTTCTCAAGGCTTGGGACAGGTGACTTCTCAAGGCTTGGGACACGTGACTGCTCAAGGCTTGGAACAAGTGACTTCTCAAGGCTTGGTACAAGTGACTTCTCAATGCTTGGGACAAGTGAATTCTCAAGGCTTGGAACAAGTGACTTCTCAAGACTTGGGACAAGGGACTTCTCAAGACTTGGGAAAAGTGACTTCTCAAGACTTGGGACACGCACCTTCAAAACTTGGGACAAGTGACTTCTCAAGACTTGGGACTAGCACTTCTCAAGATGTGGGACAAGTGACTTCTCAAGACTTGGGACACGCACTTCTCAAAACTTGGGACAAGTGACTTCTCAAGACTTGGAACACGCACTTCTCAAAACTTGGGACAAGTGACTTCTCAAGACTTGGGACGGCAATTCTCAAGACTTGGGACAAGTGACTTCTCAAGACTTGAGACAAGTGACTTCTCAAGACTTGGGACAAATGACTTCTCAAGGCTTGGGACAAGTGACTTCTCAAGACTTGGGAGTAGTTACTTCTCAAGACTTGGGACACGCACTTCTCAAGACCTGGGACACGCACATCTCAATACTTGGGACGAGTGACTTCTCAATACTTGCGACAAGTGACTTCTCAAGACTTGGGACACGCACTTCTCAAGACTTGGGACAAGTGACTTCTCAAGACTTGGGACAAGCCACTTCTCAAGACTTGGGACAAGTCACTTCTCAAGACTTGGGACACGCACTTCTCAAAACTTGGGACAAGTGACTTCTCAAGGCTTGGGACAAGTGACTTCTCAAGACTTGGGACTAGTGACTTCTCAAGATTTGGGACAAGTGACTTCTCAAGACTTGAGAAAAGTGACTTCTCAAGACTTGTGACAAGTGACTTCTCAAGACTTGGGACAAGTGACTTCTCAAGGCTTGGTACAAGTGACTTCTCAATGCTCGGGACAAGTGAATTCTCAAGGCTTGGGACAAGTGACTTCTCAAGGCTTGGGACAAGTGACTTCTCAAGACTTGGGACAAATGACTTCTCAAGACTTTGGACAAGTGACTTCTCAAGACTTGAGACAAGTGACTTCTCAAGACTTGTGACACGCACTTCTCAAAACTTGGGACAAGTGACTTCTCAAGACTTGGGACACGCACTTCTCAAGACGTGGGACTAATGACTTCTCAAGACTTGGGACACGCACTTCTCAAAACTTGGGACAAGTGACTTCTCAAGACTTGGGACACGCACTTCTCAAAACTTGGGACAATTGACTTCTGAAGACTTGGGACGGCACTTCTCAAGACTTGGGACAAGTGACTTCTCAAGACTTGGGACAAGTGACTTCTCAAGACTTGGGCAAGTGACTTCTCAAGGCTTGGGACAAGTGACTTCTCAAGACTTGGGACTATTGACTTCTCAAGAATTGGGACACGCACTTCTCAAGACTTGGGACACTCACTTCTCAAGACCTGGAACACGCTCATCTCAATACTTGGGACGAGTGATTTCTCAAGACTTGCGACAAGCGACTTCTCAAGACTTGGGACACGCACTTCTCAAGACTTGGGACAAGTGACTTCTCAAGTCTTGGGACAAGTCACTTCCCAAGACTTGGGACACGCTCTTCTCAAAACTTGGGACAAGTGACTTCTCAAGGCTTGGGACAAGTGACTTCTCAAGACTTGGGACTAGTGACTTCTCAAGATTTGGGACAAGTCACTTCTCAAGACTTGGGCACGCACTTCTCAAGACTTGGGACTAGTGACTTCTCAAGACTTGGGACAAGTGACTTTTCAGGACTTGGGACACGCAATTCTCAAGACTTGGGGCGAGTGACTTCTCATGGCTTAGGACAAGTGACTTCTCAAGACTTGGGACAAGTGACTTTTACATCAGAAACAGTTCGAGAGAGACCGGTTCCGCGACGCATGAGGTGGTGGAATTTTGAAAAAATTTAAATTTTTCGAAAAATCAAAAAACGCTGCAAACGCTCTGAAATGCGCACAAACCAAAAATTTTCGGAAAATTCGAAAGAAAATTAAAAGTTGAAAATTTTCAAAAATTCTTAGTTTTGTGCGCTTTTTGGGCGGTTTCCCACGTTTTTCTATTTTTTGAAAATTTTCGGAAAAATTGAAATTTCTCAAAGGGGTACCCCTTTGAAAATTTTCAAAAAAAGTCGAAATTTTAAAAAAATTAAAAATGGCTGCAAATGGCGTGGAACGCGAAGAAAACTAAAAATTTTCGAAATTTTCAACAAAAATTTTGAATTCAGAATTTTTCAAAAACTTTTGCTTTTCTGCGCTTTTCTGACGATTTCCAGCATTTTTTTATTTTTCGAAAATTTTGAAAATTTTCAATTTTCTTCAAACGTCTCCTCAAGAGATGCACGCCAGTCTCGGTGAATGCCATAAGCTGTCTGTCGGAGACAGCCTCTATCTCACCCTGTTGCTTCTTGCCTCGTTCCCATCAACCGGCCTCCGCTGCTTGGAACAAGTAACTTCTCAAGACTAGGGACAAGTGACATCTCAAGACTTGTGACAAGTAACTTCTCAAGACTTGGGACAAGTGACTTTTCAAGGCTTGGGACAAGTGACTTCTCAAGGCTTGGGACACATGACTGCTCAAGGCTTGGAACAAGTGACTTCTCAAGGCTTGGTACAAGTGACTTCTCAATGCTTGGGACAAGTGAATTCTCAAGGCTTGGGACAAGTGAATTCTCAAGGCTTGGGACAAGTGACTACTCAAGACTTGGGACAAGTGACTTCTCAAGGCTTGGGACAAGTGACTTCTCAAGACTTGGGACTAGTGACTTCTCAAATCTTGGGACACGCACTTCTCAAGACCTGGGACACGCACATCTCAAGACTTGGGACGAGTGACTTCTCAAGACTTGGGACAAGTGACTTCTCAAGACTTGGGACATGCACTTCTCAAGACTTTGGACAAGTGACTTCTCAAGACTTGGGACAAGTCACTTCTCAAAACTTTGTTCACGCACTTCTCAAAACTTGGGACAAGTGACTTCCCAAGGCTTGGGACAAGTGACTTCTCAAGACTTGGGACTAGTGACTTCTCAAGATTTGGGACAAGTGACTTCTCAAGACTTGGGACACGCACTTCTCAGAACTTGGGACAAGTTACTTCTCAAGACTTGGGACAAGTGACTTCTCAAGACTTGGGACACGCCCTACTCAAAACTTGGGACAAGTGACTTCTCAAGTGTTGGGACAAGTGACTTCTCAAGACTTGGGACGAGTGACTTCTCAAGACTTGGGACAAGTGACTTTTCAGGACTTGGGACACGCACTTCTCAAGACTTGGGGCGAGTGACTTCTCATGGCTTGGGACAAGTGACTTCTCAAGACTTGGGACAAGTGACTTTTACATCAGAAACAGTTCGAGAGAGACCGGTTCCGCGACGCATGAGGTGGTGGAATTTTGAAAAAATTTAAATGTTTCGAAAAATCAAAAAACGCTGCAAACGCTCTAAAATGCGCACAAACCAAAAATTTTCGGAAAATTCGAAAGAAAATTAAAAGTTGAAAATTTTCAAAAATTCTTAGTTTTGTGCGCTTTTTGGGCGGTTTCCCACGTTTTTCTATTTTTCGAAAATTTTCGGAAAAATTGAAATTTCTCAAAGGGGTACCCCTTTGAAAATTTTCAAAAAAGTCGAATTTTTAAAAAAATTAAAAATGGCTGCAAATGGCGTGAAACGCGAATAAAACTAAAAATTTTCGACAAAAATTTTGAATTCAGAATTTTTCAAAAACTTTTGTTTTTCTGCGCTTTTCTGACGATTTCCAGCATTTTTTTATTTTTCGAAAATTTTGAAATTTTCAATTTTCTTCAAACGTCTCCTCAAGAGATGCATGCCAACCTCGGTGAATGCCACAAGCTGTCTCCTTCGGAGACAGCCTCTATCTCAACCTGTTGCTTCTTGCCTCGTTCCCACCAAACGGCCTTTGCAGCTTGGGACAAGTGAATTCTCAAGACTTGGGACAAGTGACATCTCAAGACTTGTGACAAGTGACTTCTCAAGACTTGGGACAAGTGACTTCTCAAGGCTTGGGACAGGTGACTTCTCAAGGCTTGGGACACGTGACTGCTCAAGGCTTGGAACAAGTGACTTCTCAAGGCTTGGTACAAGTGACTTCTCAATGCTTGGGACAAGTGAATTCTCAAGGCTTGGAACAAGTGACTTCTCAAGACTTGGGACAAGGGACTTCTCAAGACTTGGGAAAAGTGACTTCTCAAGACTTGGGACACGCACCTTCAAAACTTGGGACAAGTGACTTCTCAAGACTTGGGACTTGCACTTCTCAAGATGTGGGACAAGTGACTTCTCAAGACTTGGGACACGCACTTCTCAAAACTTGGGACAAGTGACTTCTCAAGACTTGGAACACGCACTTCTCAAAACTTGGGACAAGTGACTTCTCAAGACTTGGGACGGCAATTCTCAAGACTTGGGACAAGTGACTTCTCAAGACTTGAGACAAGTGACTTCTCAAGACTTGGGACAAATGACTTCTCAAGGCTTGGGACAAGTGACTTCTCAAGACTTGGGAGTAGTTACTTCTCAAGACTTTTGACACGCACTTCTCAAGACCTGGGACACGCACATCTCAATACTTGGGAGCGAGTGACTTCTCAATACTTGCGACAAGTGACTTCTCAAGACTTGGGACACGCACTTCTCAAGACTTGGGACAAGTGACTTCTCAAGACTTGGGACAAGCCACTTCTCAAGACTTGGGACAAGTCACTTCTCAAGACTTGGGACACGCACTTCTCAAACTTGGGACAAGTGACTTCTCAAGGCTTGAGACAAGTGACTTCTCAAGGCTTGGGACACATGACTGCTCAAGGCTTGGAACAAGTGACTTCTCAAGGCTTGGTACAAGTGACTTCTCAATGCTTGGGACAAGTGAATTCTCAAGGCTTGGGACAAGTGACTTCTCAAGGCTTGGGACAAGTGACTTCTCAAGACTTGGGACAAATGACTTCTCAAGACTTTGGACAAGTGACTTCTCAAGACTTGAGACAAGTGACTTCTCAAGACTTTTGACACGCACTTCTCAAAACTTGGGACAAGTGACTTCTCAAGACTTGGGACACGCACTTCTCAAGACGTGGGACTAGTGACTTCTCAAGACTTGGGACACGCACTTCTCAAAACTTGGGACAAGTGACTTCTCAAGACTTGGGACACGCACTTCTCAAAACTTGGGACAATTGACTTCTCAAGACTTGGGACGGCACTTCTCAAGACTTGGGACAAGTGACTTCTCAAGACTTGGGACAAGTGACTTCTCAAGACTTGGGCAAGTGACTTCTCAAGGCTTGGGACAAGTGACTTCTCAAGACTTGGGACTATTGACTTCTCAAGAATTGGGACACGCACTTCTCAAGACTTGGGACACTCACTTCTCAAGACCTGGGACACGCTCATCTCAAGACTTGGGACGAGTGATTTCTCAAGACTTGCGACAAGCGACTTCTCAAGACTTGGGACACGCACTTCTCAAGACTTGGGACAAGTGACTTTTCAAGACTTGGGACAAGTCACTTCTCAAGACTTGGGACACGCTCTTCTCAAAACTTGGGACAAGTGACTTCTCAAGGCTTGGGACAAGTGACTTCTCAAGACTTGGGACTAGTGACTTCTCAAGATTTGGGACAAGTCACTTCTCAAGACTTGGGACACGCACTTCTCAAGACTTGGGACGAGTGATTTCTCAAGACTTGGGACAAGTGACTTTTCAGGACTTGGGACACGCACTTCTCAAGACTTGGGGCGAGTGACTTCTCATGGCTTGGGACAAGTGACTTCTCAAGACTTGGGACAAGTGACTTTTACATCAGATACAGTTCGAGAGAGACCGGTTCCGCGACGCATGAGGTGGTGGAATTTTTAAAAAATTTAAATTTTTCGAAAAATCAAAAAACGCTGCAAACGCTCTGAAATGCGCACAAACCAAAAATTTTCGGAAAATTCGAAAGAAAATTAAAAGTTGAAAATTTTCAAAAATTCTTAGTTTTGTGCGCTTTTTGGGCGGTTTCCCACGTTTTTCTATTTTTTGAAAATTTTCAAAAAAAGTCGAAATTTTAAAAAAATTAAAAATGGCTGCAAATGGCGTGGAACGCGAAGAAAACTAAAAATTTTCGAAATTTTCAACAAAAATTTTGAATTCAGATTTTTTCAAAAACTTTTGCTTTTCTGCGCTTTTCTGACGATTTCCAGCATTTTTTTATTTTTCGAAAATTTTGAAAATTTTCAATTTTCTTCAAACGTCTCCTCAAGAAATGCATGCCAGTCTCGGTGAATGCCATAAGCTGTCTGTCGGAGACAGCCTCTATCTCACCCTGTTGCTTCTTGCCTCGTTCCCACCAACCGGCCTCCGCTGCTTGGAACAAGTAACTTCTCAAGACTAGGGACAAGTGACATCTCAAGACTTGTGACAAGTGACTTCTCAAGACTTGGGACAAGTGACTTCTCAAGGCTTGGGACAAGTGACTTCTCAAGGCTTGGGACACATGACTGCTCAAGGCTTGGAACAAGTGACTTCTCAAGGCTTGGTACAAGTGACTTCTCAATGCTTGGGACAAGTGAATTCTCAAGGCTTGGGACAAGTGACTTCTCAAGGCTTGGGACAAGTGACTACTCAAGACTTGGGACAAGTGACTTCTCAAGGCTTGGGACAAGTGACTTCTCAAGACTTGGGACAAGTGACTTCTCAAGACTTGGGACAAGTGACTTCTCAAGACTTGAGACACGCATTTCTCAAAACTTGGGACAAGTGACTTCTCAAGACTTGGGACTTGCACTTCTCAAGACGTGGGACAAGTGACTTCTCAAGACTTGGGACACGAACTTCTCAAAACTTGGGTCAAGTGACTTCTCAAGACTTGGGACACGCACTTCTCAAAACTTGGGACAAGTGACTTCTCAAGACTTGGGACGGCACTTCTCAAGACTTGGGACAAGTGACTTCTCAAGACTTGGGACAAGTGACTTCTCAAGACTTGGGACAAGTGATTTCTCAAGGCTTGGGACAAGTGACTTCTCAAGACTTGGGACTAGTGACTTCTCAAATCTTGGGACACGCACTTCTCAAGACCTGGGACACGCACATCTCAAGACTTGGGACGAGTGACTTCTCAAGACTTGGGACAAGTGACTTCTCAAGACTTGGGACAAGTGACTTCTCAAGACTTGGGACATGCACTTCTCAAGACTTTGGACAAGTGACTTCTCAAGACTTGGGACAAGTCACTTCTCAAGACTTTGTTCACGCACTTCTCAAAACTTGGGACAAGTGACTTCCCAAGGCTTGGGACAAGTGACTTCTCAAGACTTGGGACTAGTGACTTCTCAAGATTTGGGACAAGTGACTTCTCAAGACTTGGGACACGCACTTCTCAGAACTTGGGACAAGTGACTTCTCAAGACTTGGGACAAGTGACTTCTCAAGTCTTGGGAAACGCCCTACTCAAAACTTGGGACAAGTGACTTCTCAAGTCTTGGGACAAGTGACTTCTCAAGACATGGGACAAGTGACTTCTCAAGACTTGGGACAAGTCACTTTTCAAGACTTGGACACGCACTTCTCAAGACTTGGGACAAGTGATATCTCAAGACTTGGGAAAAGTGACTTCTCAAGACTTGGGACAAGTGACTTCTCAAGACTTGGGACAAGTGACTTCTCAAGACTTGGGACAAGTGACTTCTCAAGACTTGGGACAAGTCACGTCTCAAGACTTGGGACACGCACTTCTCAAGACTTGGGACAAGTGATATCTCAAGACTTGGGAAAAGTGACTTCTCAAGACTTGGGACAAGTGACTTCTCAAGACTTGGGACAAGTGACTTCTCAAGACTTGGGACACGCACTTCTCAAAACTTGGGACAAGTGACTTCTCAAGGCTTGGGGCAAGTGACTTCTCAAGACTTGGGACACGCACTTCTCAAAACTTGGGACAAGTGACTTCTCAACACTTGAGACACGCACTTCTCAAGACTTGGGACGAGTGACTTTTCATGGCTTGGGACAAGTGACATCTCAAGACTTGGAAGAAGTGACTTTTACATCAGAAACAGTCCGAGAGAGACCTGTTCCGCGACGCATGAGGTGGGGGAATTTTGAAAAAATTTAAATTTTTCGAAAAATCAAAAAACGCTGCAAACGCTCTGAAATGCGCACAAACCAAAAATTTTCGGAAAATTCGAAAGAAAATTAAAAGTTGAAAATTTTCAAAAATTCTTAGTTTTGTGCGCTTTTTGGGCGGTTTCCCACGTTTTTCTATTTTTCGAAAATTTTCGGAAAAATTGAAATTTCTCAAAGGGGTACCCCTTTGAAAATTTTCAAAAAAAGTCGAAATTTTAAAAAAATTAAAAATGGCTGCAAATGGCGTGGAACGCGAAGAAAACTAAAAATTTTCGAAATTTTCGACAAAAATTTTGAATTCAGAATTTTTCAAAAATTTTTGCTTTTCTGCGCTTTTCTGACGATTGCCAGCATTTTTTTATTTTTCGAAAATTTTGAAATTTTCAATTTAATTCAAACGTCTCCTCAAGAGATGCATGCCAACCTCGGTGAATGCCACAAGCTGTCTCTGCCGGAGACAGCCTCTATCTCACCCTGTTGCTTCTTGCCTCGTTCCCACCAAACGGCCTTTGCAGCTTGGGACAAGTGAATTCTCAAGACTTGGGACAAGTGACATCTCAAGACTTGTGACAAGTGACTTCTCAAGACTTGGGACAAGTGACTTCTCAAGGCTTGGGACAGGTGACTTCTCAAGGCTTGGGACACGTGACTGCTCAAGGCTTGGAACAAGTGACTTCTCAAGGCTTGGTACAAGTGACTTCTCAATGCTTGGGACAAGTGAATTCTCAAGGCTTGGAACAAGTGACTTCTCAAGACTTGGGACAAGGGACTTCTCAAGACTTGGGAAAAGTGACTTCTCAAGACTTGGGACACGCACCTTCAAAACTTGGGACAAGTGACTTCTCAAGACTTGGGACTTGCACTTCTCAAGATGTGGGACAAGTGACTTCTCAAGACTTGGGACACGCACTTCTCAAAACTTGGGACAAGTGACTTCTCAAGACTTGGAACACGCACTTCTCAAAACTTGGGACAAGTGACTTCTCAAGACTTGGGACGGCAATTCTCAAGACTTGGGACAAGTGACTTCTCAAGACTTGAGACAAGTGACTTCTCAAGACTTGGGACAAATGACTTCTCAAGGCTTGGGACAAGTGACTTCTCAAGACTTGGGAGTAGTTACTTCTCAAGACTTGGGACACGCACTTCTCAAGACCTGGGACACGCACATCTCAATACTTGGGACGAGTGACTTCTCAATACTTGCGACAAGTGACTTCTCAAGACTTGGGACACGCACTTCTCAAGACTTGGGACAAGTGACTTCTCAAGACTTGGGACAAGCCACTTCTCAAGACTTGGGACAAGTCACTTCTCAAGACTTGGGACACGCACTTCTCAAAACTTGGGACAAGTGACTTCTCAAGGCTTGGGACAAGTGACTTCTCAAGACTTGGGACTAGTGACTTCTCAAGATTTGGGACAAGTGACTTCTCAAGACTTGAGAAAAGTGACTTCTCAAGACTTGTGAAAAGTGACTTCTCAAGACTTGGGACAAGTGACTTCTCAAGGCTTGAGACAAGTGACTTCTCAAGGCTTGGGACACATGACTGCTCAAGGCTTGGAACAAGTGACTTCTCAAGGCTTGGTACAAGTGACTTCTCAATGCTTGGGACAAGTGAATTCTCAAGGCTTGGGACAAGTGACTTCTCAAGACTTGGGACAAGTGACTTCTCAAGACTTGGGACAAATGACTTCTCAAGACTTTGGACAAGTGACTTCTCAAGACTTGAGACAAGTGACTTCTCAAGACTTGTGACACGCACTTCTCAAAACTTGGGACAAGTGACTTCTCAAGACTTGGGACACGCACTTCTCAAGACGTGGGACTAATGACTTCTCAAGACTTGGGACACGCACTTCTCAAAACTTGGGACAAGTGGCTTCTCAAGACTTGGGACACGCACTTCTCAAAACTTGGGACAATTGACTTCTCAAGACTTGGGACGGCACTTCTCAAGACTTGGGACAAGTGACTTTTCAAGACTTGGGACAAGTGACTTCTCAAGACTTGGGCAAGTGACTTCTCAAGGCTTGGGACAAGTGACTTCTCAAGACTTGGGACTATTGACTTCTCAAGAATTGGGACACGCACTTCTCAAGACTTGGGACACTCACTTCTCAAGACCTGGGACACGCTCATCTCAAGACTTGGGACGAGTGATTTCTCAAGACTTGCGACAAGCGACTTCTCAAGACTTGGGACACGCACTTCTCAAGACTAGGGACAAGTGACTTCTCAAGACTTGGGACAAGTCACTTCTCAAGACTTGGGACACGCTCTTCTCAAAACTTGGGACAAGTGACTTCTCAAGGCTTGGGACAAGTGACTTCTCAAGACTTGGGACTAGTGACTTCTCAAGATTTGGGACAAGTCACTTCTCAAGACTTGGGCACGCCCTTCTCAAGACTTGGGACGAGTGACTTCTCAAGACTTGGGACAAGTGACTTTTCAGGACTTGGGACACGCAATTCTCAAGACTTGGGGCGAGTGACTTCTCATGGCTTAGGACAAGTGACTTCTCAAGACTTGGGACAAGTGACTTTTACATCTGAAACAGTTCGAGAGAGACCGGTTCCGCGACGCATGAGGTGGTGGAATTTTGAAAAAATTTAAATTTTTCGAAAAATCAAAAAACGCTGCAAACGCTCTGAAATGCGCACAAACCAAAAATTTTCGGAAAATTCGAAAGAAAATTAAAAGTTGAAAATTTTCAAAAATTCTTAGTTTTGTGCGCTTTTTGGGCGGTTTCCCACGTTTTTCTATTTTTTGAAAATTTTCGGAAAAATTGAAATTTCTCAAAGGGGTACCCCTTTGAAAATTTTCAAAAAAAGTCGAAATTTTAAAAAAAATAAAAATGGCTGCAAATGGCGTGGAACGCGAAGAAAACTAAAAATTTTCGAAATTTTCAACAAAAATTTTGAATTCAGAATTTTTCAAAAACTTTTGCTTTTCTGCGCTTTTCTGACGATTTCCAGCATTTTTTTATTTTCCGAAAATTTTGAAAATTTTCAATTTTCTTCAAACGTCTCCTCAAGAGATGCACGCCAGTCTCGGTGAATGCCATAAGCTGTCTGTCGGAGACAGCCTCTATCTCACCCTGTTGCTTCTTGCCTCGTTCCCACCAACCGGCCTCCGCTGCTTGGAACAAGTAACTTCTCAAGACTAGGGACAAGTGACATCTCAAGACTTGTGACAAGTGACTTCTCAAGACTTGGGACAAGTGACTTTTCAAGGCTTGGGACAAGTGACTTCTCAAGGCTTGGGACACATGACTGCTCAAGGCTTGGAACAAGTGACTTCTCAAGGCTTGGTACAAGTGACTTCTCAATGCTTGGGACAAGTGAATTCTCAAGGCTTGGGACAAGTGAATTCTCAAGACTTGGGACAAGTGATTACTCAAGACTTGGGACAAGTGACTTCTCAAGGCTTGGGACAAGTGACTTCTCAAGACTTGGGACAAGTGACTTCTCAAGACTTGGGACAAGTGACTTCTCAAGACTTGAGACACGCATTTCTCAAAACTTGGGACAAGTGACTTCTCAAGACTTGGGACTTGCACTTCTCAAGACGTGGGACAAGTGACTTCTCAAGACTTGGGACACGCACTTCTCAAAACTTGGGTCAAGTGACTTCTCAAGACTTGGGACACGCACTTCTCAAAACTTGGGACAAGTGACTTCTCAAGACTTGGGACGGCACTTCTCAAGACTTGGGACAAGTGACTTCTCAAGTCTTGGGACAAGTGACTTCTCAAGACTTGGGACAAGTGATTTCTCAAGGCTTGGGACAAGTGACTTCTCAAGACTTGGGACTAGTGACTTCTCAAATCTTGGGACACGCACTTCTCAAGACCTGGGACACGCACATCTCAAGACTTGGGACGAGTGACTTCTCAAGACTTGGGACAAGTGACTTCTCAAGACTTGGGACAAGTGATTTCTCAAGACTTGGGACATGCACTTCTCAAGACTTTGGACAAGTGACTTCTTAAGACTTGGGACAAGTCACTTCTCAAGACTTTGTTCACGCACTTCTCAAAACTTGGGACAAGTGACTTCCCAAGGCTTGGGACAAGTGACTTCTCAAGACTTGGGACTAGTGACTTCTCAAGATTTGGGACAAGTGACTTCTCAAGACTTGGGACACGCACTTCTCAGAACTTGGGACAAGTGACTTCTCAAGACTTGGGACAAGTGACTTCTCAAGACTTGGGACACGCCCTACTCAAAACTTGGGACAAGTGACTTCTCAAGTCTTGGGACAAGTGACTTCTCAAGACTTGGGTCAAGTGACTTCTCAAGACTTGGGACAAGTCACTTCTCAAGAATTGGGACACGCACTTCTCAAGACTTGGGACAAGTGATTACTCAAGACTTGTTAAAAGTGACTTCTCAAGACTTGGGACAAGTGACTTCTCAAGACTTGGGACAAGTGACTTCTCAAGACTTGGGACAAGTGACTTCTCAAGACTTGGGACAAGTCACGTCTCAAGACTTGGGACACGCACTTCTCAAGACTTGGGACAAGTGATATCTCAAGACTTGGGAAAAGTGACTTCTCAAGACTTGGGACAAGTGACTTCTCAAGACTTGGGACAAGTGACTTCTCAAGACTTGGGACACGCACTTATCAAAACTTCGGACAAGTGACTTCTCAAGGCTTGGGGCAAGTGACTTCTCAAGACTTGGGACACGCACTTCTCAAAACTTGGGACAAGTGACTTCTCAACACTTGGGACACGCACTTCTCAAGACTTGGGACGAGTGACTTTTCATGGCTTGGGACAAGTGACATCTCAAGACTTGGAAGAAGTGACTTTTACATCAGAAACAGTCCGAGAGAGACCTGTTCCGCGACGCATGAGGTGGTGGAATTTTGAAAAAATTTAAATTTTTCGAAAAATCAAAAAACGCTGCAAACGCTCTGAAATGCGCACAAACCAAAAATTTTCGGAAAATTCGAAAGAAAATTAAAAGTTGAAAATTTTCAAAAATTCTTAGTTTTGTGCGCTTTTTGGGCGGTTTCCCACGTTTTTCTATTTTTCGAAAATTTTCGGAAAAATTGAAATTTCTCAAAGGGGTACCCCTTTGAAAATTTTCAAAAAAAGTCGAAATTTTAAAAAAAATTAAAAATGGCTGCAAATGGCGTGGAACGCGAAGAAAACTAAAAATTTTCGAAATTTTCGACAAAAATTTTGAATTCAGAATTTTTCAAAAACTTTTGCTTTTCTGAGCTTTTCTGACGATTTCCAGCATTTTTTTATTTTTCGAAAATTTTGAAAATTTTCAATTTTCTTCAAACGTCTCCTCAAGAGATGCATGCCAATCTCGGTGAATGCCACAAGCTGTCTGTCGGAGACAGCCTCTATCTCACCCTGTTGCTTCTTGCCTCGTTCCCACCAACCGGCCTCCGCTGCTTGGGACAAGTAACTTCTCAAGACTAGGGACAAGTGACATCTCAAGACTTGTGACAAGTGACTTCTCAAGACTTGGGACAAGTGACTTCTCAAGGCTTGGGACAAGTGACTTCTCAAGGCTTGGGACACATGACTGCTTAAGGCTTGGAACAAGTGACTTCTCAAGGCTTGGTACAAGTGACTTCTCAATGCTTGGGACAAGTGAATTCTCACGGCTTGGGACAAGTGACTTCTCAAAGGCTTGGGACAAGTGACTTCTCAAGACTTGGGACAAGTGACTTCTCAAGACTTGACAAGTGACTTCTCAAGACTTGGGACAAGTGACTTCTCAAGGCTTGGGACAAGTGACTTCTCAAGGCTTGGGACACGTGACTGCTCAAGGCTTGGAACAAGTGACTTCTCAAGACTTGGGACTTGCACTTCTCAAGACGTGGGACAAGTGACTTCTCAAGACTTGGGACACGCCCTTCTGAAAACTTGGGTCAAGTGACTTCTCAAGACTTGGGACACGCACTTCTCAAAACTTGGGACAAGTGACTTCTCAGGACTTGGGACGGCACTTCTAAAGACTTGGGACAAGTGACTTCTCAAGACTTGGGACAAGTGATTTCTCAAGGCTTGGGACAAGTGACTTCTCAAGACTTGGGACTAGTGACTTTTCAAAACTTGGGACACGCACTTCTCAAGACCTGGGACACGCACATCTCAAGATTTGAGACGAGTGACTTCTCAAGACTTGGGACAAGTGACTTCTCAAGACTTGGGACATGCACTTCTCAAGACTTGGGACAAGTGACTTCTCAAGACTTGGGACAAGTCACTTATCAAGACATTGTTCACGCACTTCTCAAAACTTGGGACAAGTGACTTCCCAAGGCTTGGGACAAGTGACTTCTCAAGACTTGGGACTAGTGACTTCTCAAGATTTGGGACAAGTGACTTCTCAAGACTTGGGACACGCACTTCTCAGAACTTGGGACAAGAGACTTCTCAAGACTTGGGACAAGTGACTTCTCAAGACTTGGGACACGCCCTACTCAAAACTTGGGACAAGTGACTTCTCAAGTCTTGGGACAAGTGACTTCTCAAGACTTGGGACAAGTCACGTCTCAAGACTTGGGACACGCACTTCTCAAGACTTGGGACAAGTGATATCTCAAGGCTTGTGAAAAGTGTCTTCTCAAGACTTGGGACAAGTGACTTCTCAAGACTTGGGACAAGCGACTTCTCAAGACTTGGGACACGAACTTCTCAAAACTTGGTACAAGTGACTTCTCAAGGCTTGGGGCAAGTGACTTCTCAAGACTTGGGACACGCACTTCTCAAAACTTGGGACAAGTGACTTCTCAACACTTGGGACACGCACTTCTCAAGACTTGGGACGAGTGACTTCTCATGGCTTGGGACAAGTGACATCTCAAGACTTTGAAGAAGTGACTTTTACTTCAGAAACAGTCCGAGAGAGACCTGTTCCGCGACGCATGAGGTGGTGGAATTTTGAAAAAATTTAAATTTTTCGAAAAATCAAAAAGCGCTGCAAACGCTCTGAAATGCGCACAAACCAAAAATTTTCGGAAAATTCGAAAGAAAATTAAAAATTGAAAATTTTCAAAAATTCTTAGTTTTGTGCGCTTTTTGGGCGGTTTCCCACGTTTTTCTATTTTTCGAAAATTTTCGGAAAAATTGAAATTTCTCAAAGAGGTACCCCTTTGAAAATTTTCAAAAAAAGTCGAAATTTTAAAAAAATGAAAAATGGCTGCAAATGGCGTGAAACGCGAAGAAAACTAAAAATTTTCGAAATTTTCTACAAAAATTTTGAATTCAGAATTTTTCAAAAACTTTTGCTTTTCTGCGCTTTTCTGACGATTTCCAGCATTTTTTTATTTTTCGAAAATTTTGAAAATTTTCAATTTTCTTCAAACGTCTCCTCAAGAGATGCATGCCAGTCTCGGTGAATGCCACAAGCTGTCTCTGCCGGAGACAGCCTCTATCTCACCCTGTTGCTTCTTGCCTCGTTCCCAACAACCGGCCTCCGCAGCTTGGGGCAAGTGACTTCTGAAGACTTGGGACATGTGACATCTCAAGACTTGACAAGTGACTTCTCAAGACTTGGGACAAGTGACTTCTCAAGGCTTGGGACAAGTGACTTCTCAAGGCTTGGGACACGTGACTGCTCAAGGCTTGGAACAAGTGACTTCTCACGGCTTGGTACAAGTGACCTCTCAATGCTTGGGACAAGTGAATTCTCAAGGCTTGGGACAAGTGACTTCTCAAGTCTTGGGACAAGTGACTTCTCAAGACTTGGGACAAGTGACTTCTCAAGGCTTGGGACAAGTGTCTTCTCAAGACTTGGGACAAATGACTTCTCAAGACTTGGGACAAGTGACTTCTCAAGACTTGGGACACGCACATCTCAAAACTTGGGACAAGTGACTTCTCAAGTCTTGGGACACGCACTTCTCAATAAGTGGGACAAGTGACTTCTCAAGACTTGGGACACGCACTTCTCAAAACTTGGGACAAGAGACTTCTAAATACTTGGGACACGCACTTCTCAAAACTTGGGACAAGTGACTTCTCAAGACTTGGGACAAGTGACTTCTCAAGACTTGGGACAAGTGACTTCTCCAGGCTTGGGACAAGTGACTTCTCAAGACTTGAGACACGCATTTCTCAAAACTTGGGACAAGTGACTTCTCAAGACTTGGGACAAGTGACTTCTCAAGACTTGGGACATGCACTTCTCAAGACTTTGGACAAGTGACTTCTCAAGACTTGGGACAAGTCACTTCTCAAGACTTTGTTCACGCACTTCTCAAAACTTGGGACAAGTGACTTCCCAAGGCTTGGGACAAGTGACTTCTGAAGACTTGGGACATGTGACATCTCAAGACTTGACAAGTGACTTCTCAAGACTTGGGACAAGTGACTTCTCAAGGCTTGGGACAAGTGACTTCTCAAGGCTTGGGACACGTGACTGCTCAAGGCTTGGAACAAGTGACTTCTCAAGGCTTGGTACAAGTGACCTCTCAATGCTTGGGACAAGTGAATTCTCAAGGCTTGGGACAAGTGACTTCTCAAGTCTTGGGACAAGTGACTTCTCAAGACTTGGGACAAGTGACTTCTCAAGGCTTGGGACAAGTGTCTTCTCAAGACTTGGGACAAATGACTTCTCAAGACTTGGGACAAGTGACTTCTCAAGTCTTGGGACACGCACTTCTCAATAAGTGGGACAAGTGACTTCTCAAGTCTTGGGACACGCACTTCTCAAGACTTGGGACACGCACTTCTCAAGACTTGGGACGAGTGATTTCTCAAGACTTGGGACAAGTGACTTTTCAGGACTTGGGACACGCACTTCTCAAGACTTGGGGCGAGTGACTTCTCATGGCTTGGGACAAGTGACTTCTCAAGACTTGGGACAAGTGACTTTTACATCAGATACAGTTCGAGAGAGACCGGTTCCGCGACGCATGAGGTGGTGGAATTTTTAAAAAATTTAAATTTTTCGAAAAATCAAAAAACGCTGCAAACGCTCTGAAATGCGCACAAACCAAAAATTTTCGGAAAATTCGAAAGAAAATTAAAAGTTGAAAATTTTCAAAAATTCTTAGTTTTGTGCGCTTTTTGGGCGGTTTCCCACGTTTTTCTATTTTTTGAAAATTTTCAAAAAAAGTCGAAATTTTAAAAAAATTAAAAATGGCTGCAAATGGCGTGGAACGCGAAGAAAACTAAAAATTTTCGAAATTTTCAACAAAAATTTTGAATTCAGATTTTTTCAAAAACTTTTGCTTTTCTGCGCTTTTCTGACGATTTCCAGCATTTTTTTATTTTTCGAAAATTTTGAAAATTTTCAATTTTCTTCAAACGTCTCCTCAAGAAATGCATGCCAGTCTCGGTGAATGCCATAAGCTGTCTGTCGGAGACAGCCTCTATCTCACCCTGTTGCTTCTTGCCTCGTTCCCACCAACCGGCCTCCGCTGCTTGGAACAAGTAACTTCTCAAGACTAGGGACAAGTGACATCTCAAGACTTGTGACAAGTGACTTCTCAAGACTTGGGACAAGTGACTTCTCAAGGCTTGGGACAAGTGACTTCTCAAGGCTTGGGACACATGACTGCTCAAGGCTTGGAACAAGTGACTTCTCAAGGCTTGGTACAAGTGACTTCTCAATGCTTGGGACAAGTGAATTCTCAAGGCTTGGGACAAGTGACTTCTCAAGGCTTGGGACAAGTGACTACTCAAGACTTGGGACAAGTGACTTCTCAAGGCTTGGGACAAGTGACTTCTCAAGACTTGGGACAAGTGACTTCTCAAGACTTGGGACAAGTGACTTCTCAAGACTTGAGACACGCATTTCTCAAAACTTGGGACAAGTGACTTCTCAAGACTTGGGACTTGCACTTCTCAAGACGTGGGACAAGTGACTTCTCAAGACTTGGGACACGAACTTCTCAAAACTTGGGTCAAGTGACTTCTCAAGACTTGGGACACGCACTTCTCAAAACTTGGGACAAGTGACTTCTCAAGACTTGGGACGGCACTTCTCAAGACTTGGGACAAGTGACTTCTCAAGACTTGGGACAAGTGACTTCTCAAGACTTGGGACAAGTGATTTCTCAAGGCTTGGGACAAGTGACTTCTCAAGACTTGGGACTAGTGACTTCTCAAATCTTGGGACACGCACTTCTCAAGACCTGGGACACGCACATCTCAAGACTTGGGACGAGTGACTTCTCAAGACTTGGGACAAGTGACTTCTCAAGACTTGGGACAAGTGACTTCTCAAGACTTGGGACATGCACTTCTCAAGACTTTGGACAAGTGACTTCTCAAGACTTGGGACAAGTCACTTCTCAAGACTTTGTTCACGCACTTCTCAAAACTTGGGACAAGTGACTTCCCAAGGCTTGGGACAAGTGACTTCTCAAGACTTGGGACTAGTGACTTCTCAAGATTTGGGACAAGTGACTTCTCAAGACTTGGGACACGCACTTCTCAGAACTTGGGACAAGTGACTTCTCAAGACTTGGGACAAGTGACTTCTCAAGTCTTGGGAAACGCCCTACTCAAAACTTGGGACAAGTGACTTCTCAAGTCTTGGGACAAGTGACTTCTCAAGACATGGGACAAGTGACTTCTCAAGACTTGGGACAAGTCACTTTTCAAGACTTGGACACGCACTTCTCAAGACTTGGGACAAGTGATATCTCAAGACTTGGGAAAAGTGACTTCTCAAGACTTGGGACAAGTGACTTCTCAAGACTTGGGACAAGTGACTTCTCAAGACTTGGGACAAGTGACTTCTCAAGACTTGGGACAAGTCACGTCTCAAGACTTGGGACACGCACTTCTCAAGACTTGGGACAAGTGATATCTCAAGACTTGGGAAAAGTGACTTCTCAAGACTTGGGACAAGTGACTTCTCAAGACTTGGGACAAGTGACTTCTCAAGACTTGGGACACGCACTTCTCAAAACTTGGGACAAGTGACTTCTCAAGGCTTGGGGCAAGTGACTTCTCAAGACTTGGGACACGCACTTCTCAAAACTTGGGACAAGTGACTTCTCAACACTTGAGACACGCACTTCTCAAGACTTGGGACGAGTGACTTTTCATGGCTTGGGACAAGTGACATCTCAAGACTTGGAAGAAGTGACTTTTACATCAGAAACAGTCCGAGAGAGACCTGTTCCGCGACGCATGAGGTGGGGGAATTTTGAAAAAATTTAAATTTTTCGAAAAATCAAAAAACGCTGCAAACGCTCTGAAATGCGCACAAACCAAAAATTTTCGGAAAATTCGAAAGAAAATTAAAAGTTGAAAATTTTCAAAAATTCTTAGTTTTGTGCGCTTTTTGGGCGGTTTCCCACGTTTTTCTATTTTTCGAAAATTTTCGGAAAAATTGAAATTTCTCAAAGGGGTACCCCTTTGAAAATTTTCAAAAAAAGTCGAAATTTTAAAAAAATTAAAAATGGCTGCAAATGGCGTGGAACGCGAAGAAAACTAAAAATTTTCGAAATTTTCGACAAAAATTTTGAATTCAGAATTTTTCAAAAATTTTTGCTTTTCTGCGCTTTTCTGACGATTGCCAGCATTTTTTTATTTTTCGAAAATTTTGAAATTTTCAATTTAATTCAAACGTCTCCTCAAGAGATGCATGCCAACCTCGGTGAATGCCACAAGCTGTCTCTGCCGGAGACAGCCTCTATCTCACCCTGTTGCTTCTTGCCTCGTTCCCACCAAACGGCCTTTGCAGCTTGGGACAAGTGAATTCTCAAGACTTGGGACAAGTGACATCTCAAGACTTGTGACAAGTGACTTCTCAAGACTTGGGACAAGTGACTTCTCAAGGCTTGGGACAGGTGACTTCTCAAGGCTTGGGACACGTGACTGCTCAAGGCTTGGAACAAGTGACTTCTCAAGGCTTGGTACAAGTGACTTCTCAATGCTTGGGACAAGTGAATTCTCAAGGCTTGGAACAAGTGACTTCTCAAGACTTGGGACAAGGGACTTCTCAAGACTTGGGAAAAGTGACTTCTCAAGACTTGGGACACGCACCTTCAAAACTTGGGACAAGTGACTTCTCAAGACTTGGGACTTGCACTTCTCAAGATGTGGGACAAGTGACTTCTCAAGACTTGGGACACGCACTTCTCAAAACTTGGGACAAGTGACTTCTCAAGACTTGGAACACGCACTTCTCAAAACTTGGGACAAGTGACTTCTCAAGACTTGGGACGGCAATTCTCAAGACTTGGGACAAGTGACTTCTCAAGACTTGAGACAAGTGACTTCTCAAGACTTGGGACAAATGACTTCTCAAGGCTTGGGACAAGTGACTTCTCAAGACTTGGGAGTAGTTACTTCTCAAGACTTGGGACACGCACTTCTCAAGACCTGGGACACGCACATCTCAATACTTGGGACGAGTGACTTCTCAATACTTGCGACAAGTGACTTCTCAAGACTTGGGACACGCACTTCTCAAGACTTGGGACAAGTGACTTCTCAAGACTTGGGACAAGCCACTTCTCAAGACTTGGGACAAGTCACTTCTCAAGACTTGGGACACGCACTTCTCAAAACTTGGGACAAGTGACTTCTCAAGGCTTGGGACAAGTGACTTCTCAAGACTTGGGACTAGTGACTTCTCAAGATTTGGGACAAGTGACTTCTCAAGACTTGAGAAAAGTGACTTCTCAAGACTTGTGAAAAGTGACTTCTCAAGACTTGGGACAAGTGACTTCTCAAGGCTTGAGACAAGTGACTTCTCAAGGCTTGGGACACATGACTGCTCAAGGCTTGGAACAAGTGACTTCTCAAGGCTTGGTACAAGTGACTTCTCAATGCTTGGGACAAGTGAATTCTCAAGGCTTGGGACAAGTGACTTCTCAAGACTTGGGACAAGTGACTTCTCAAGACTTGGGACAAATGACTTCTCAAGACTTTGGACAAGTGACTTCTCAAGACTTGAGACAAGTGACTTCTCAAGACTTGTGACACGCACTTCTCAAAACTTGGGACAAGTGACTTCTCAAGACTTGGGACACGCACTTCTCAAGACGTGGGACTAATGACTTCTCAAGACTTGGGACACGCACTTCTCAAAACTTGGGACAAGTGGCTTCTCAAGACTTGGGACACGCACTTCTCAAAACTTGGGACAATTGACTTCTCAAGACTTGGGACGGCACTTCTCAAGACTTGGGACAAGTGACTTTTCAAGACTTGGGACAAGTGACTTCTCAAGACTTGGGCAAGTGACTTCTCAAGGCTTGGGACAAGTGACTTCTCAAGACTTGGGACTATTGACTTCTCAAGAATTGGGACACGCACTTCTCAAGACTTGGGACACTCACTTCTCAAGACCTGGGACACGCTCATCTCAAGACTTGGGACGAGTGATTTCTCAAGACTTGCGACAAGCGACTTCTCAAGACTTGGGACACGCACTTCTCAAGACTAGGGACAAGTGACTTCTCAAGACTTGGGACAAGTCACTTCTCAAGACTTGGGACACGCTCTTCTCAAAACTTGGGACAAGTGACTTCTCAAGGCTTGGGACAAGTGACTTCTCAAGACTTGGGACTAGTGACTTCTCAAGATTTGGGACAAGTCACTTCTCAAGACTTGGGCACGCCCTTCTCAAGACTTGGGACGAGTGACTTCTCAAGACTTGGGACAAGTGACTTTTCAGGACTTGGGACACGCAATTCTCAAGACTTGGGGCGAGTGACTTCTCATGGCTTAGGACAAGTGACTTCTCAAGACTTGGGACAAGTGACTTTTACATCTGAAACAGTTCGAGAGAGACCGGTTCCGCGACGCATGAGGTGGTGGAATTTTGAAAAAATTTAAATTTTTCGAAAAATCAAAAAACGCTGCAAACGCTCTGAAATGCGCACAAACCAAAAATTTTCGGAAAATTCGAAAGAAAATTAAAAGTTGAAAATTTTCAAAAATTCTTAGTTTTGTGCGCTTTTTGGGCGGTTTCCCACGTTTTTCTATTTTTTGAAAATTTTCGGAAAAATTGAAATTTCTCAAAGGGGTACCCCTTTGAAAATTTTCAAAAAAAGTCGAAATTTTAAAAAAAATAAAAATGGCTGCAAATGGCGTGGAACGCGAAGAAAACTAAAAATTTTCGAAATTTTCAACAAAAATTTTGAATTCAGAATTTTTCAAAAACTTTTGCTTTTCTGCGCTTTTCTGACGATTTCCAGCATTTTTTTATTTTTCGAAAATTTTGAAAATTTTCAATTTTCTTCAAACGTCTCCTCAAGAGATGCACGCCAGTCTCGGTGAATGCCATAAGCTGTCTGTCGGAGACAGCCTCTATCTCACCCTGTTGCTTCTTGCCTCGTTCCCACCAACCGGCCTCCGCTGCTTGGAACAAGTAACTTCTCAAGACTAGGGACAAGTGACATCTCAAGACTTGTGACAAGTGACTTCTCAAGACTTGGGACAAGTGACTTTTCAAGGCTTGGGACAAGTGACTTCTCAAGGCTTGGGACACATGACTGCTCAAGGCTTGGAACAAGTGACTTCTCAAGGCTTGGTACAAGTGACTTCTCAATGCTTGGGACAAGTGAATTCTCAAGGCTTGGGACAAGTGAATTCTCAAGACTTGGGACAAGTGATTACTCAAGACTTGGGACAAGTGACTTCTCAAGGCTTGGGACAAGTGACTTCTCAAGACTTGGGACAAGTGACTTCTCAAGACTTGGGACAAGTGACTTCTCAAGACTTGAGACACGCATTTCTCAAAACTTGGGACAAGTGACTTCTCAAGACTTGGGACTTGCACTTCTCAAGACGTGGGACAAGTGACTTCTCAAGACTTGGGACACGCACTTCTCAAAACTTGGGTCAAGTGACTTCTCAAGACTTGGGACACGCACTTCTCAAAACTTGGGACAAGTGACTTCTCAAGACTTGGGACGGCACTTCTCAAGACTTGGGACAAGTGACTTCTCAAGTCTTGGGACAAGTGACTTCTCAAGACTTGGGACAAGTGATTTCTCAAGGCTTGGGACAAGTGACTTCTCAAGACTTGGGACTAGTGACTTCTCAAATCTTGGGACACGCACTTCTCAAGACCTGGGACACGCACATCTCAAGACTTGGGACGAGTGACTTCTCAAGACTTGGGACAAGTGACTTCTCAAGACTTGGGACAAGTGATTTCTCAAGACTTGGGACATGCACTTCTCAAGACTTTGGACAAGTGACTTCTTAAGACTTGGGACAAGTCACTTCTCAAGACTTTGTTCACGCACTTCTCAAAACTTGGGACAAGTGACTTCCCAAGGCTTGGGACAAGTGACTTCTCAAGACTTGGGACTAGTGACTTCTCAAGATTTGGGACAAGTGACTTCTCAAGACTTGGGACACGCACTTCTCAGAACTTGGGACAAGTGACTTCTCAAGACTTGGGACAAGTGACTTCTCAAGACTTGGGACACGCCCTACTCAAAACTTGGGACAAGTGACTTCTCAAGTCTTGGGACAAGTGACTTCTCAAGACTTGGGTCAAGTGACTTCTCAAGACTTGGGACAAGTCACTTCTCAAGAATTGGGACACGCACTTCTCAAGACTTGGGACAAGTGATTACTCAAGACTTGTTAAAAGTGACTTCTCAAGACTTGGGACAAGTGACTTCTCAAGACTTGGGACAAGTGACTTCTCAAGACTTGGGACAAGTGACTTCTCAAGACTTGGGACAAGTCACGTCTCAAGACTTGGGACACGCACTTCTCAAGACTTGGGACAAGTGATATCTCAAGACTTGGGAAAAGTGACTTCTCAAGACTTGGGACAAGTGACTTCTCAAGACTTGGGACAAGTGACTTCTCAAGACTTGGGACACGCACTTATCAAAACTTCGGACAAGTGACTTCTCAAGGCTTGGGGCAAGTGACTTCTCAAGACTTGGGACACGCACTTCTCAAAACTTGGGACAAGTGACTTCTCAACACTTGGGACACGCACTTCTCAAGACTTGGGACGAGTGACTTTTCATGGCTTGGGACAAGTGACATCTCAAGACTTGGAAGAAGTGACTTTTACATCAGAAACAGTCCGAGAGAGACCTGTTCCGCGACGCATGAGGTGGTGGAATTTTGAAAAAATTTAAATTTTTCGAAAAATCAAAAAACGCTGCAAACGCTCTGAAATGCGCACAAACCAAAAATTTTCGGAAAATTCGAAAGAAAATTAAAAGTTGAAAATTTTCAAAAATTCTTAGTTTTGTGCGCTTTTTGGGCGGTTTCCCACGTTTTTCTATTTTTCGAAAATTTTCGGAAAAATTGAAATTTCTCAAAGGGGTACCCCTTTGAAAATTTTCAAAAAAAGTCGAAATTTTAAAAAAAATTAAAAATGGCTGCAAATGGCGTGGAACGCGAAGAAAACTAAAAATTTTCGAAATTTTCGACAAAAATTTTGAATTCAGAATTTTTCAAAAACTTTTGCTTTTCTGAGCTTTTCTGACGATTTCCAGCATTTTTTTATTTTTCGAAAATTTTGAAAATTTTCAATTTTCTTCAAACGTCTCCTCAAGAGATGCATGCCAATCTCGGTGAATGCCACAAGCTGTCTGTCGGAGACAGCCTCTATCTCACCCTGTTGCTTCTTGCCTCGTTCCCACCAACCGGCCTCCGCTGCTTGGGACAAGTAACTTCTCAAGACTAGGGACAAGTGACATCTCAAGACTTGTGACAAGTGACTTCTCAAGACTTGGGACAAGTGACTTCTCAAGGCTTGGGACAAGTGACTTCTCAAGGCTTGGGACACATGACTGCTTAAGGCTTGGAACAAGTGACTTCTCAAGGCTTGGTACAAGTGACTTCTCAATGCTTGGGACAAGTGAATTCTCACGGCTTGGGACAAGTGACTTCTCAAAGGCTTGGGACAAGTGACTTCTCAAGACTTGGGACAAGTGACTTCTCAAGACTTGACAAGTGACTTCTCAAGACTTGGGACAAGTGACTTCTCAAGGCTTGGGACAAGTGACTTCTCAAGGCTTGGGACACGTGACTGCTCAAGGCTTGGAACAAGTGACTTCTCAAGACTTGGGACTTGCACTTCTCAAGACGTGGGACAAGTGACTTCTCAAGACTTGGGACACGCCCTTCTGAAAACTTGGGTCAAGTGACTTCTCAAGACTTGGGACACGCACTTCTCAAAACTTGGGACAAGTGACTTCTCAGGACTTGGGACGGCACTTCTAAAGACTTGGGACAAGTGACTTCTCAAGACTTGGGACAAGTGATTTCTCAAGGCTTGGGACAAGTGACTTCTCAAGACTTGGGACTAGTGACTTTTCAAAACTTGGGACACGCACTTCTCAAGACCTGGGACACGCACATCTCAAGATTTGAGACGAGTGACTTCTCAAGACTTGGGACAAGTGACTTCTCAAGACTTGGGACATGCACTTCTCAAGACTTGGGACAAGTGACTTCTCAAGACTTGGGACAAGTCACTTATCAAGACATTGTTCACGCACTTCTCAAAACTTGGGACAAGTGACTTCCCAAGGCTTGGGACAAGTGACTTCTCAAGACTTGGGACTAGTGACTTCTCAAGATTTGGGACAAGTGACTTCTCAAGACTTGGGACACGCACTTCTCAGAACTTGGGACAAGAGACTTCTCAAGACTTGGGACAAGTGACTTCTCAAGACTTGGGACACGCCCTACTCAAAACTTGGGACAAGTGACTTCTCAAGTCTTGGGACAAGTGACTTCTCAAGACTTGGGACAAGTCACGTCTCAAGACTTGGGACACGCACTTCTCAAGACTTGGGACAAGTGATATCTCAAGGCTTGTGAAAAGTGTCTTCTCAAGACTTGGGACAAGTGACTTCTCAAGACTTGGGACAAGCGACTTCTCAAGACTTGGGACACGAACTTCTCAAAACTTGGTACAAGTGACTTCTCAAGGCTTGGGGCAAGTGACTTCTCAAGACTTGGGACACGCACTTCTCAAAACTTGGGACAAGTGACTTCTCAACACTTGGGACACGCACTTCTCAAGACTTGGGACGAGTGACTTCTCATGGCTTGGGACAAGTGACATCTCAAGACTTTGAAGAAGTGACTTTTACTTCAGAAACAGTCCGAGAGAGACCTGTTCCGCGACGCATGAGGTGGTGGAATTTTGAAAAAATTTAAATTTTTCGAAAAATCAAAAAGCGCTGCAAACGCTCTGAAATGCGCACAAACCAAAAATTTTCGGAAAATTCGAAAGAAAATTAAAAATTGAAAATTTTCAAAAATTCTTAGTTTTGTGCGCTTTTTGGGCGGTTTCCCACCTTTTTCTATTTTTCGAAAATTTTCGGAAAAATTGAAATTTCTCAAAGAGGTACCCCTTTGAAAATTTTCAAAAAAAGTCGAAATTTTAAAAAAATGAAAAATGGCTGCAAATGGCGTGAAACGCGAAGAAAACTAAAAATTTTCGAAATTTTCTACAAAAATTTTGAATTCAGAATTTTTCAAAAACTTTTGCTTTTCTGCGCTTTTCTGACGATTTCCAGCATTTTTTTATTTTTCGAAAATTTTGAAAATTTTCAATTTTCTTCAAACGTCTCCTCAAGAGATGCATGCCAGTCTCGGTGAATGCCACAAGCTGTCTCTGCCGGAGACAGCCTCTATCTCACCCTGTTGCTTCTTGCCTCGTTCCCAACAACCGGCCTCCGCAGCTTGGGGCAAGTGACTTCTGAAGACTTGGGACATGTGACATCTCAAGACTTGACAAGTGACTTCTCAAGACTTGGGACAAGTGACTTCTCAAGGCTTGGGACAAGTGACTTCTCAAGGCTTGGGACACGTGACTGCTCAAGGCTTGGAACAAGTGACTTCTCACGGCTTGGTACAAGTGACCTCTCAATGCTTGGGACAAGTGAATTCTCAAGGCTTGGGACAAGTGACTTCTCAAGTCTTGGGACAAGTGACTTCTCAAGACTTGGGACAAGTGACTTCTCAAGGCTTGGGACAAGTGTCTTCTCAAGACTTGGGACAAATGACTTCTCAAGACTTGGGACAAGTGACTTCTCAAGACTTGGGACACGCACATCTCAAAACTTGGGACAAGTGACTTCTCAAGTCTTGGGACACGCACTTCTCAATAAGTGGGACAAGTGACTTCTCAAGACTTGGGACACGCACTTCTCAAAACTTGGGACAAGAGACTTCTAAATACTTGGGACACGCACTTCTCAAAACTTGGGACAAGTGACTTCTCAAGACTTGGGACAAGTGACTTCTCAAGACTTGGGACAAGTGACTTCTCCAGGCTTGGGACAAGTGACTTCTCAAGACTTGAGACACGCATTTCTCAAAACTTGGGACAAGTGACTTCTCAAGACTTGGGACAAGTGACTTCTCAAGACTTGGGACATGCACTTCTCAAGACTTTGGACAAGTGACTTCTCAAGACTTGGGACAAGTCACTTCTCAAGACTTTGTTCACGCACTTCTCAAAACTTGGGACAAGTGACTTCCCAAGGCTTGGGACAAGTGACTTCTGAAGACTTGGGACATGTGACATCTCAAGACTTGACAAGTGACTTCTCAAGACTTGGGACAAGTGACTTCTCAAGGCTTGGGACAAGTGACTTCTCAAGGCTTGGGACACGTGACTGCTCAAGGCTTGGAACAAGTGACTTCTCAAGGCTTGGTACAAGTGACCTCTCAATGCTTGGGACAAGTGAATTCTCAAGGCTTGGGACAAGTGACTTCTCAAGTCTTGGGACAAGTGACTTCTCAAGACTTGGGACAAGTGACTTCTCAAGGCTTGGGACAAGTGTCTTCTCAAGACTTGGGACAAATGACTTCTCAAGACTTGGGACAAGTGACTTCTCAAGTCTTGGGACACGCACTTCTCAATAAGTGGGACAAGTGACTTCTCAAGTCTTGGGACACGCACTTCTCAATAAGTGGGACAAGTGACTTCTCAAGACTTGGGACACGCACTTCTCAAAACTTGGGACAAGAGACTTCTAAATACTTGGGACACGCACTTCTCAAAACTTGGGACAAGTGACTTCTCAAGACTTGGGACAAGTGACTTCTCAAGACTTGGGATAAGTGACTTCTCCAGGCTTGGGACAAGTGACTTCTCAAGACTTGAGACACGCATTTCTCAAAACTTGGGACAAGTGACTTCTCAAGACTTGGGACTTGCACTTCTCAAGACGTGGGACAAGTGACTTCTCAAGACTTGGGACACGCACTTCTCAAAACTTGGGTTAAGTGACTTCTCAAGACTTGGGAAACGCACTTCTCAAAACTTGGGACAAGTGACTTCTCAAGACTTGGGACGGCACTTCTCAAGACTTGGGACAAGTGACTTCTCAAGACTTGGGACAAGTGACTTCTCAAGACTTGGGACAAGTGATTTCTCAAGGCTTTGGACAATTGACTTCTCAAGACTTGGGACTAGTGACTTCTCAAAACTTGGGACAGGCACTTCTCAAGACCTGGGACACGCACATCTCAAGACTTGGGACGAGTGACTTCTCAAGACTTGGGACAAGTGACTTCTTAAGACTTGGGACATGCACTTCTCAAGACTTGGGACAAGTGACTTCTCAAGACTTGGGACAAGTGACTTCTCAAGACTTGGGACAAGTCACTTCTCAAGACTTTGTTCACGCACTTCTCAAAACTTGGGACAAGTGACTTCCCAAGGCTTGGGACAAGTGACTTCTCAAGACTTGAGACTAGTGACTTCTCAAGATTTGGGACAAGTGACTTCTCAAGACTTGGGACACGCACTTCTCAAAACTTGGAACAAGTGACTTCTCAAGACTTGGGACAAGTGACTTCTCAAGACTTGGGACACGCCCTACTCAAAACGTGGGACAAGTGACTTCTCAAGACTTGGGACAAGTGACTTCTCAAGACTTGGGACAAGTCACTTCTCAAGACTTGGGACACGCACTTCTCAAGACTTGGGACAAGTGATATCTAAAGTCTTGGGAAAAGTGACTTCTCAAGACTTGGGACAAGTGACTTCTCAAGACTAGGGACAAGTGACTTCTCAAGACTTGGGACACGCACTTCTCAAAACTTGGGACAAGTGACTTCTCAAGGCTTGGGGCAAGTGACTTCTCAAGACTTGGGACACGCACTTCTCAAAACTTGGGACAAGTGACTTCTCAACACTTGGGACACGCACTTCTCAAGACTTGGGACGAGTGACTTCTCATGGCTTGGGACAAGTGACATCTCAAGACTTGGAAGAAGTGACTTTTACATCAGAAACAGTCCGAGAGAGACCTGTTCCGCGACGCATGAGGTGGTGGAATTTTGAAAAGATTTAAATTTTTCGAAAAATCAAAAAACGCTGCAAACGCTCTGAAATGCGCACAAACCAAAAATTTTCGGAAAATTCGAAAGAAAATTAAAAATTGAAAATTTTCAAAAATTCTTAGTTTTGTGCGCTTTTTGGGCGGTTTCCCACGTTTTTCTATTTTTCGAAAATTTTCGGAAAAATTGAAATTTCTCAAAGAGATACCCCTTTGAAAATTTTCAAAAAAAGTCGAAATTTTAAAAAAATGAAAAATGGCTGCAAATGGCGTGAAACGCGAAGAAAACTAAAATTTTTCGAAATTTTCTAAAAAAATTTTGAATTCAGAATTTTTCAAAAACTTTTGCTTTTCTGCGCTTTTCTGACGATTTCCAGCATTTTCTTATTTTTCGAAAATTTTGAAAATTTTCAATTTTCTTCAAACGTCTCCTCAAGAGATGCATGCCAGTCTCGAGGAATGCCACAAGCTGTCTCTGCCGGAGACAGCCTCTATCTCACCCTGTTGCTTCTTGCCTCGTTCCCAACAACCGGCCTCCGCAGCTTGGGGCAAGTGACTTCTGAAGACTTTTGACATGTGACATCTCAAGACTTGACAAGTGACTTCTCAAGACTTGGGAAAAGTGACTTCTCAAGGCTTGGGACAAGTGACTTCTCAAGGCTTGGGACACGTGACTGCTCAAGGCTTGGAACAAGTGACTTCACAAGGCTTGGTACAAGTGACTTCTCAATGCTTGGGACAAGTGAATTCTCAAGGCTTGGGACAAGTGACTTCTCAAGGCTTGGGACAAGTGACTTCTCAAGACTTGGGACAAATGACTTCTCAATACTTGGGACAAGTGACTTCTCAAGACTTGGGACACGCACTTCTCAAAACTTGGGACAAGTGACTTCTCAAGTCTTGGGACACGCACTTCTCAATAAGTGGGACAAGTGACTTCTCAAGACTTGGGACACGCACTTCTCAAAACTTGGGACAAGAGACTTCTAAATACTTGGGACACGCACTTCTCAAAACTTGGGACAAGTGACTTCTCAAGACTTGGGACAAGTGACTTCTCAAGACTTGGGACAAGTGACTTCTCAAGACTTGGGACAAGTGACTTCTCCAGGCTTGGGACAAGTGACTTCTCAAGACTTGGGACTAGTGACTTCTCAAGACTTGGGACACGCATATCTCAAGATTTGGGACGAGTGACTTCTCAAGACTTGGGACAAGTGACTTCTCAAGACTTGGGACACGCACTTCTCAAGAATTGGGACAAGTGACTTCTCAAGACTTGGGACAAGTGACTTCTCAAGACTTGGGACAAGTCACTTCTCAAGACTTTGTTCACGCACTTCTCAAAACTTGGGACAAGTGACTTCCCAAGGCTTGGGACAAGTGACTTCTCAAGACTTGAGACTAGTGACTTCTCAAGATTTGGGACAAGTGACTTCTCAAGACTTGGGACACGCACTTCTCAAAACTTGGAACAAGTGACTTCTCAAGACTTGGGACAAGTGACTTCTCAAGACTTGGGACACGCCCTACTCAAAACGTGGGACAAGTGACTTCTCAAGACTTGGGACAAGTGACTTCTCAAGACTTGGGACAAGTCACTTCTCAAGACTTGGGACACGCACTTCTCAAGACTTGGGACAAGTGATATCTCAAGGCTTGGGAAAAGTGACTTCTCAAGACTTGGGACAAGTGACTTCTCAAGACTTGGGACAAGTGACTTCTCAAGACTTGGGACACGCACTTCTCAAAACTTGGGACAAGTGACTTCTCAAGGCTTGGGGCAAGTGACTTCTCAAGACTTGGGACACGCACTTCTCAAAACTTGGGACAAGTGACTTCTCAACACTTGGGACACGCACTTCTCAAGACTTGGGACGAGTGACTTCTCATGGCTTGGGACAAGTGACATCTCAAGACTTGGAATAAGTGACTTTTACATCAGAAAGAGTCCGAGAGAGACCTGTTCCGCGACGCATGAGGTGGTGGAATTTTGAAAAGATTTAAATTTTTCGAAAAATCAAAAAACGCTGCAAACGCTCTGAAATGCGCACAAACCAAAAATTTTCGGAAAATTCGAAAGAAAATTAAAAATTGAAAATTTTCAAAAATTCTTAGTTTTGTGCGCTTTTTGGGCGGTTTCCCACGTTTTTCTATTTTTCGAAAATTTTCGGAAAAATTGAAATTTCTCAAAGAGGTACCCCTTTGAAAATTTTCAAAAAAAGTCGAAATTTTAAAAAAAATGAAAAATGGCTGCAAATGGCGTGAAACGCGAAGAAAACTAAAATTTTTCGAAATTTTCTAAAAAAATTTTGAATTCAGAATTTTTCAAAAACTTTTGCTTTTCTGCGCTTTTCTGACGATTTCCAGCATTTTCTTATTTTTCGAAAATTTTGAAAATTTTCAATTTTCTTCAAACGTCTCCTCAAGAGATGCATGCCAGTCTCGATGAATGCCACAAGCTGTCTCTGCCGGAGACAGCCTCTATCTCACCCTGTTGCTTCTTGCCTCGTTCCCAACAACCGGCCTCCGCAGCTTGGGGCAAGTGACTTCTGAAGACTTTTGACATGTGACATCTCAAGACTTGACAAGTGACTTCTCAAGACTTGGGAAAAGTGACTTCTCAAGGCTTGGGACAAGTGACTTCTCAAGGCTTGGGACACGTGACTGCTCAAGGCTTGGAACAAGTGACTTCACAAGGCTTGGTACAAGTGACTTCTCAATGCTTGGGACAAGTGAATTCTCAAGGCTTGGGACAAGTGACTTCTCAAGGCTTGGGACAAGTGACTTCTCAAGACTTGGGACAAATGACTTCTCAATACTTGGGACAAGTGACTTCTCAAGACTTGGGACACGCACTTCTCAAAACTTGGGACAAGTGACTTCTCAAGTCTTGGGACTCACACTTCTCAATAAGTGGGACAAGTGACTTCTCAAGACTTGGGACACGCACTTCTCAAAACTTGGGACAAGAGACTTCTAAATACTTGGGACACGCACTTCTCAAAACTTGGGACAAGTGACTTCTCAAGACTTGGGACAAGTGACTTCTCAAGACTTGGGACAAGTGACTTCTCCAGGCTTGGGACAAGTGACTTCTCAAGACTTGGGACTAGTGACTTCTCAAGACTTGGGACACGCATATCTCAAGATTTGGGACGAGTGACTTCTCAAGACTTGGGACAAGTGACTTCTCAAGACTTGGGACACGCACTTCTCAAGAATTGGGACAAGTGACTTCTCAAGACTTGGGACAAGTCACTTCTCAAGACTTTGTTCACGCACTTCTCAAAACTTGGGACAAGTGACTTCTCAAGGCTTGGGACAAGTGACTTCTCAAGACTTGGGACTAGTGACTTCTCAAGATTTGGGACAAGTGACCCTCAAGACTTGGGATACGCACTTCTCAAAACTTGGGACAAGTGACTTCTCAAGACTTGGGAAAAGTGACTTCTCAAGACTTGGGACACGCACTTCTCAATACTTTGTTCACGCACTTCTCAAAACTTGGGACAAGTGACTTCTCAAGGCTTGGGACAAGTGACTTCTCAAGACTTGGGACTAGTGACTTCTCAAGATTTGGGACAACTGACCCTCAAGACTTGGGATACGCACTTCTCAAAACTTGGGACAAGTGACTTCTCAAGATGTGGGACAAGTGACTTCTCAAGACTTGGGACACGCACTTCTCAAAACTTGGGACAAGTGACTTCTCAAGACTTGGGACACGCACTTCTCAAAACTTGGGAGAACTGACTTCTCAAGACTTGGGACACGCACTTCTCAAGACTTGGGACAAGTGATTCCTCAAGACTTGGGACAAGTCACTTCTCAAGACTTGGGACACGCACTTCTCAAAACTTGGGACAAGTGACTTCTCAAGGCTTGGGACAAGTGACTTCTCAAGTCTTGGGACTATCGACTTCTCAAGATTTGGGACAAGTGACTTCTCAAGACTTGGGACACGCACTTCTCAAAACTTGGGGCAAGTGACTTCTCAAGACTTGGGACAAGTGACTTCTCAAGACTTGGGACAAGTGACTTCTCAAGACTTGGGACACGCACTTCTCAAAATTTGGGACAAGTGACTTTTCAAGACTTGGGACTCGCACTTCTCAAGACGTGGGACAAGTGACTTCTCAAGACTTGGGACACGCACTTCTCAAAACTTGGGACAAGTGACTTCTCAAGACTTGGGACACGCACTTCTCAAAACTTGGGACAAGTGACTTCTGAAGACTTGGGTCGGCACTTCTCAAGACTTGGGACAAGTGACTTCTCAAGACTTGGGACAAGTGACTTCTCAAGACTTGGGACACGCACTTCTCAAAACTTGGGACACGTGACTTCTTAAGACTTGGGACACGCACTTCTCAAGACTTGGGACGCGTGACTTCTCATGGCTTGGGAAAAGTGACATCTCAAGACTTGGGAAAAGTGACTTTTACATCAGAAACAGTTCGAGAGAGACCGGTTCCGCGACGCATGAGGTGGTGGAATTTTGAAAAAAATTAAATTTTTCGAAAAATCAAAAAACGCTGCAAACGCTCTGAAATGCGCACAAACCAAAAATTTTCGGAAAATTCGAAAGAAAATTAAAAATTGAAAATTTTCAAAAATTCTTAGTTTTGTGCGCTTTTTGGGCGGTTTCCCACGTTTTTCTATTTTTCGAAAATTTTCGGAAAAATTGAAATTTCTCAAAGAGGTACCCCTTTGAAAATTTTCAAAAAAAGTCGAAATTTTAAAAAAAATGAAAAATGGCTGCAAATGGCGTGAAACGCGAAGAAAACTAAAATTTTTCGAAATTTTCTAAAAAAATTTTGAATTCAGAATTTTTCAAAAACTTTTGCTTTTCTGCGCTTTTCTGACGATTTCCAGCATTTTCTTATTTTTCGAAAATTTTGAAAATTTTCAATTTTCTTCAAACGTCTCCTCAAGAGATGCATGCCAGTCTCGATGAATGCCACAAGCTGTCTCTGCCGGAGACAGCCTCTATCTCACCCTGTTGCTTCTTGCCTCGTTCCCAACAACCGGCCTCCGCAGCTTGGGGCAAGTGACTTCTGAAGACTTTTGACATGTGACATCTCAAGACTTGACAAGTGACTTCTCAAGACTTGGGAAAAGTGACTTCTCAAGGCTTGGGACAAGTGACTTCTCAAGGCTTGGGACACGTGACTGCTCAAGGCTTGGAACAAGTGACTTCACAAGGCTTGGTACAAGTGACTTCTCAATGCTTGGGACAAGTGAATTCTCAAGGCTTGGGACAAGTGACTTCTCAAGGCTTGGGACAAGTGACTTCTCAAGACTTGGGACAAATGACTTCTCAATACTTGGGACAAGTGACTTCTCAAGACTTGGGACACGCACTTCTCAAAACTTGGGACAAGTGACTTCTCAAGTCTTGGGACTCACACTTCTCAATAAGTGGGACAAGTGACTTCTCAAGACTTGGGACACGCACTTCTCCAAACTTGGGACAAGAGACTTCTAAATACTTGGGACACGCACTTCTCAAAACTTGGGACAAGTGACTTCTCAAGACTTGGGACAAGTGACTTCTCAAGACTTGGGACACGCACTTCTCAAGAATTGGGACAAGTGACTTCTCAAGACTTGGGACAAGTCACTTCTCAAGACTTTGTTCACGCACTTCTCAAAACTTGGGACAAGTGACTTCTCAAGACTTGGGACACGCACTTCTCAAAACTTGGAACAAGTGACTTCTCAAGACTTGGGACAAGTGACTTCTCAAGACTTGGGACACGCCCTACTCAAAACGTGGGACAAGTGACTTCTCAAGACTTGGGACAAGTGACTTCTCAAGACTTGGGACAAGTCACTTCTCAAGACTTGGGACACGCACTTCTCAAGACTTGGGACAAGTGATATCTCAAGGCTTGGGAAAAGTGACTTCTCAAGACTTGGGACAAGTGACTTCTCAAGACTTGGGACAAGTGACTTCTCAAGACTTGGGACACGCACTTCTCAAAACTTGGGACAAGTGACTTCTCAAGGCTTGGGGCAAGTGACTTCTCAAGACTTGGGACACGCACTTCTCAAAACTTGGGACAAGTGACTTCTCAACACTTGGGACACGCACTTCTCAAGACTTGGGACGAGTGACTTCTCATGGCTTGGGACAAGTGACATCTCAAGACTTGGAATAAGTGACTTTTACATCAGAAAGAGTCCGAGAGAGACCTGTTCCGCGACGCATGAGGTGGTGGAATTTTGAAAAGATTTAAATTTTTCGAAAAATCAAAAAACGCTGCAAACGCTCTGAAATGCGCACAAACCAAAAATTTTCGGAAAATTCGAAAGAAAATTAAAAATTGAAAATTTTCAAAAATTCTTAGTTTTGTGCGCTTTTTGGGCGGTTTCCCACGTTTTTCTATTTTTCGAAAATTTTCGGAAAAATTGAAATTTCTCAAAGAGGTACCCCTTTGAAAATTTTCAAAAAAAGTCGAAATTTTAAAAAAATGAAAAATGGCTGCAAATGGCGTGAAACGCGAAGAAAACTAAAATTTTTCGAAATTTTCTAAAAAAATTTTGAATTCAGAATTTTTCAAAAACTTTTGCTTTTCTGCGCTTTTCTGACGATTTCCAGCATTTTCTTATTTTTCGAAAATTTTGAAAATTTTCAATTTTCTTCAAACGTCTCCTCAAGAGATGCATGCCAGTCTCGATGAATGCCACAAGCTGTCTCTGCCGGAGACAGCCTCTATCTCACCCTGTTGCTTCTTGCCTCGTTCCCAACAACCGGCCTCCGCAGCTTGGGGCAAGTGACTTCTGAAGACTTTTGACATGTGACATCTCAAGACTTGACAAGTGACTTCTCAAGACTTGGGAAAAGTGACTTCTCAAGGCTTGGGACAAGTGACTTCTCAAGGCTTGGGACACGTGACTGCTCAAGGCTTGGAACAAGTGACTTCACAAGGCTTGGTACAAGTGACTTCTCAATGCTTGGGACAAGTGAATTCTCAAGGCTTGGGACAAGTGACTTCTCAAGGCTTGGGACAAGTGACTTCTCAAGACTTGGGACAAATGACTTCTCAATACTTGGGACAAGTGACTTCTCAAGACTTGGGACACGCACTTCTCAAAACTTGGGACAAGTGACTTCTCAAGTCTTGGGACTCACACTTCTCAATAAGTGGGACAAGTGACTTCTCAAGACTTGGGACACGCACTTCTCAAAACTTGGGACAAGAGACTTCTAAATACTTGGGACACGCACTTCTCAAAACTTGGGACAAGTGACTTCTCAAGACTTGGGACAAGTGACTTCTCAAGACTTGGGACAAGTGACTTCTCCAGGCTTGGGACAAGTGACTTCTCAAGACTTGGGACTAGTGACTTCTCAAGACTTGGGACACGCATATCTCAAGATTTGGGACGAGTGACTTCTCAAGACTTGGGACAAGTGACTTCTCAAGACTTGGGACACGCACTTCTCAAGAATTGGGACAAGTGACTTCTCAAGACTTGGGACAAGTCACTTCTCAAGACTTTGTTCACGCACTTCTCAAAACTTGGGACAAGTGACTTCTCAAGGCTTGGGACAAGTGACTTCTCAAGACTTGGGACTAGTGACTTCTCAAGATTTGGGACAAGTGACCCTCAAGACTTGGGATACGCACTTCTCAAAACTTGGGACAAGTGACTTCTCAAGACTTGGGAAAAGTGACTTCTCAAGACTTGGGACACGCACTTCTCAATACTTTGTTCACGCACTTCTCAAAACTTGGGACAAGTGACTTCTCAAGGCTTGGGACAAGTGACTTCTCAAGACTTGGGACTAGTGACTTCTCAAGATTTGGGACAAGTGACCCTCAAGACTTGGGATACGCACTTCTCAAAACTTGGGACAAGTGACTTCTCAAGACTTGGGAAAAGTGACTTCTCAAGACTTGGGACACGCACTTCTCAATACTTTGTTCACGCACTTCTCAAAACTTGGGACAAGTGACTTCTCAAGGCTTGGGACAAGTGACTTCTCAAGACTTGGGACTAGTGACTTCTCAAGATTTGGGACAAGTGACCCTCAAGACTTGGGATACGCACTTCTCAAAACTTGGGACAAGTGACTTCTCAAGATGTGGGACAAGTGACTTCTCAAGACTTGGGACACGCACTTCTCAAAACTTGGGACAAGTGACTTCTCAAGACTTGGGACACGCACTTCTCAAAACTTGGGAGAACTGACTTCTCAAGACTTGGGACACGCACTTCTCAAGACTTGGGACAAGTGATTCCTCAAGACTTGGGACAAGTCACTTCTCAAGACTTGGGACACGCACTTCTCAAAACTTGGGACAAGTGACTTCTCAAGGCTTGGGACAAGTGACTTCTCAAGTCTTGGGACTATCGACTTCTCAAGATTTGGGACAAGTGACTTCTCAAGACTTGGGATACGCACTTCTCAAAACTTGGGGCAAGTGACTTCTCAAGACTTGGGACAAGTGACTTCTCAAGACTTGGGACAAGTGACTTCTCAAGACTTGGGACACGCACTTCTCAAAATTTGGGACAAGTGACTTTTCAAGACTTGGGACTCGCACTTCTCAAGACGTGGGACAAGTGACTTCTCAAGACTTGGGACACGCACTTCTCAAAACTTGGGACAAGTGACTTCTCAAGACTTGGGACACGCACTTCTCAAAACTTGGGACAAGTGACTTCTGAAGACTTGGGTCGGCACTTCTCAAGACTTGGGACAAGTGACTTCTCAAGACTTGGGACAAGTGACTTCTCAAGACTTGGGACACGCACTTCTCAAAACTTGGGACACGTGACTTCTTAAGACTTGGGACACGCACTTCTCAAGACTTGGGACGCGTGACTTCTCATGGCTTGGGAAAAGTGACATCTCAAGACTTGGGACAAGTGACTTTTACATCAGAAACAGTTCGAGAGAGACCGGTTCCGCGACGCATGAGGTGGTGGAATTTTGAAAAAAATTAAATTTTTCGAAAAATCAAAAAACGCTGCAAACGCTCTGAAATGCGCACAAACCAAAAATTTTAGGAAAATTCGAAAGAAAATTAAAAGTTGATAATTTTCAAAAATTCTTAGTTTTGTGCGCTTTTTGGGCGGTTTCCCACGTTTTTCTATTTTTCGAAAATTTTCGGAAAAATTGAAATTTCTCAAATTTTCAAAAAAAGTCGAAATTTTAAAAAATTAAAAATGGCTGCAAATGGCATGAAACGCAAAGAAAACTAAATATTTTCGAAATTTTCGACAAAAATTTTGAATTCAGAATTTTTCAAAAACTTTTGCTTTTCTGCGCTTTTCTGACGATTTCCAGCATTTTTTTATTTTTCGAAAGTGTGAAAATTTTCAATTTTCTTCAAACGTCTCAAGAGATGCATGCCAGTCTCGGTGAATGCCACAAGTTGTCTGCCGGAGACAGCCTCTATCTCACCCTGTTGCTTCTTGCCTCGTTCCCACCAACCGGCCTCCGCAGCTTGGGACATGTGTCTTCTCAAGACTTGGGACAAGTGACATCTCAAGACTTGTGACAAGTGACTTCTCAAGACTTGGGACAAGTGACTTCTCAAGGCTTGGGACAAGTGACTTCTCAAGGCTTGGGACACGTGACTGCTCAAGGCTTGGAACATGTGACTTCTCAAGGCTTGGTACAAGTGACTTCTCCATGCTTGGGACAAGTGAATTCTCAAGGCTTGGGACAAGTGACTTCTCAAGGCTTGGGACAAGTGAATTCTCAAAGCTTGGGACACGTGACTGCTCAAGGCTTGGAAAAAGTGACTTCTCAAGGCTTGGTACAAGTGACTTCTCAATGCTTGGGACAAGTGAATTCTCAAGGCTTGGGACAAGTGACTTCTCAAGGCTTGGGAAAAGTGACTTCTCAAGACTTGGGACAAGTGACTTCTCAAAGCTTGGGACAAGTGACTTCTCAAGACTTGGGACACTTAATTCTCAAGACTCGGGACAAGTGACTTCTCAAGACTTGAAAATGAAAAATGGCTGCAAATGGCGTGAAACGCGAAGAAAACTAAAAAGTTTCGAAATTTTCGACAAAAATTTTGAATTCAGAATTTTTCAAAAACTTTTGCTTTTCTGCGCTTTTCTGACGATTTCCAGCATTTTTTTATTTTTCGAAAATTTTGAAAATTTTCAATTTTCTTCAAACGTCTCCTCAAGAGATGCATGCTAGTCTCGGTGAATGCCACAAGCTGTCTCTGCCGGAGACAGCCTCTATCTCACCCTGTTGCTTCTTGCCTCGTTCCCACCAACCGGCCTCCGCAGCTTGGGACAAGTGACTTCTCAAGACTTGGGACAAGTGACATCTCAAGACTGGTGACAAGTGACTTCTCAAGACTTGGGACAAGTGACTTCTCAAGACTTGGGACGGCACTTCTCAAGACTTGGGACAAGTGAATTCTCAAGACATGGGAGAAGTGACTTCTCAAGACTTGGGACAAATGACTTCTCAAGGCTTTGGACAAGTGACTTCTCAAGACTTGGGACACGCACATCTCAAGACTTGAGACGAGTGACTTCTCAAGACTTGGGACAAGTGACTTCTCAAGACTTGGGACATGCACTTCTCAAGACTTAGACAAGTGACTTCTCAAGACTTGGGACAAGTCACTTATCAAGACATTGTTCACGCACTTCTCAAAACTTGGGACAAGTGACTTCCCAAGGCTTGGGACAAGTGACTTCTCAAGACTTGGGACAAGTGACTTCTCAAGACATGGGACAAGTGACTTCTCAAGATTTGGGACAAATCACTTCTCCAGACTTGGGACACGCACTTCTCAAGACTTGGGACAAGTGATATCTCAAGGCTTTGGACAAGTGACTTCTCAAGACTTGGGACAAGTGACTTCTCAAGACTTGGGACACGCACTTCTCAAAACGTGGGACAAGTGACTTCTCAAGACTTGGGACAAGTGACTTTTCAAGACTTGGGACACGCACTTCTCAAAACTTGGGACAAGTAACTTCTCAAGTCTTGGGACACGCACTTCTCAAGACTTGGGACGAGTGACTTCTCATGGCTTGGGACAAGTGACATCTCAAGACTTGGGACAAGTCACTTCTCAAGAATTGGGACACGCACTTCTCAAGACTTGGGACAAGTGATATCTCAAGACTTGGGAAAAGTGACTACTCAAGACTTGGGACAAGTGACTTCTCAAGACTTGGGACAAGTGACTTCTCAAGACTTGGGACAAGTGACTTCTCAAGACTTGGGACAAGTCACGTCTCAAGACTTGGGACACGCACTTCTCAAGACTTGGGACAAGTGATATCTCAAGACTTGGGAAAAGTGACTTCTCAAGTTTTGGGACAAGTGACTTCTCAAGACTTGGGACAAGTGACTTCTCAAGACTTGGGAAACGCACTTCTCAAAACTTGGGACAAGTGACTTCTCAAGGCTTGGGGCAAGTGACTTCTCAAGACTTGGGACACGCACTTCTCAAAACTTGGGACAAGTGACTTCTCAACACTTGGGACACGCACTTCTCAAGACTTGGGACGAGTGACTTTTCATGGCTTGGGACAAGTGACATCTCAAGACTTAGAAGAAGTGACTTTTACATCAGAAACAGTCCGAGAGAGACCTGTTCCGCGACGCATGAGGTGGTGGAAGTTTGAAAAAATTTAAATTTTTCGAAAAATCAAAAAACGCTGCAAACGCTCTGAAATGCGCACAAACCAAAAATTTTCGGAAAATTCGAAAGAAAATTAAAAGTTGAAAATTTTCAAAAATTCTTAGTTTTGTGCGCTTTTTGGGCGGTTTCCCACGTTTTTCTATTTTTCGAAAATTTTCGGAAAAATTGAAATTTCTCAAATTTTCAAAAAAAGTCGAAATTTTAAAAAAATTAAAAATGGCTGCAAATGGCGTGGAACGCGAAGAAAACTAAAAATTTTCGAAATTTTCGACAAAAATTTTGAATTCAGAATTTTTCAAAAACTTTTGCTTTTCTGCGCTTTTCTGACGTTTCCAGCATTTTTTTATTTTTCGAAAATTTTGAAAATTTTCAATTTTCTTCAAACGTCTCCTCAAGAGATGCATGCCAGTCTCGGTGAATGCCACAAGCTGTCTGTCGCAGACAGCCTCTATCTCACCCTGTTGCTTCTTGCCTCGTTCCCACCAACCGGCCTCCGCTGCTTGGGACAAGTAACTTCTCAAGACTAGGGACAAGTGACATCTCAAGACTTGTGACAAGTGACTTCTCAAGACTTGGGACAAGTGACTTCTCAAGGCTTGGGACAAGTGACTTCTCAAGGCTTGGGACACATGACTGCTTAAGGCTTGGAACAAGTGACTTCTCAAGGCTTGGTACAAGTGACTTCTCAATGCTTGGGACAAGTGAATTCACAAGGCTTGGGACAAGTGACTTCTCAAAGGCTTGGGACAAGTGACTTCTCAAGACTTGGGACAAGTGACTTCTCAAGACTTGACAAGTGACTTCTCAAGACTTGGGACAAGTGACTTCTCAAGGCTTGGGACAAGTGACTTCTCAAGGCTTGGGACACGTGACTGCTCAAGGCTTGGAACAAGTGACTTCTCAAGGCTTGGTACAAGTGACCACTCAATGCTTGGGACAAGTGAATTCTCAAGGCTTGGGACAAGTGACTTCTCAAGTCTTGGGACAAGTGACTTCTCAAGACTTGGGACAAGTGACTTCTCAAGGCTTGGGACAAGTGTCTTCTCAAGACTTGGGACAAATGACTTCTCAAGACTTGGGACAAGTGACTTCTCAAGACTTGGGACACGCACTTCTCAAAACTTGGGACAAGTGACTTCTCAAGTCTTGGGACACGCACTTCTCAATAAGTGGGACAAGTGACTTCTCAAGACTTGGGACACGCACTTCTCAAAACTTGGGACAAGAGACTTCTAAATACTTGGGACACGCACTTCTCAAAACTTGGGACAAGTTACTTCTCAAGACTTGGGACAAGTGACTTCTCAAGACTTGGGACAAGTGACTTCTCCAGGCTTGGGACAAGTGACTTCTCAAGACTTGAGACACGCATTTCTCAAAACTTGGGACAAGTGACTTCTCAAGACTTGGGACTTGCACTTCTCAAGACGTGGGACAAGTGACTTCTCAAGACTTGGGACACGCACTTCTCAAAACTTGGGTTAAGTGACTTCTCAAGACTTGGGACACGCACTTCTCAAAACTTGGGACAAGTGACTTCTCAAGACTTGGGACGGCACTTCTCAAGACTTGGGACAAGTGACTTCTCAAGACTTGGGACAAGTGACTTCTCAAGACTTGGGACAAGTGATTTCTCAAGGCTTGGGACAATTGACTTCTCAAGACTTGGGACTAGTGACTTCTCAAAACTTGGGACACGCACTTCTCAAGACCTGGGACACGCACATCTCAAGACTTGGGACGAGTGACTTCTCAAGACTTGGGACAAGTGACTTCTCAAGACTTGGGACATGCACTTCTCAAGACTTGGGACAAGTGACTTCTCAAGACTTAGGACAAGTGACTTCTCAAGACTTGGGACAAGTCACTTCTCAAGACTTTGTTCACGCACTTCTCAAAACTTGGGACAAGTGACTTCCCAAGGCTTGGGACAAGTGACTTCTCAAGACTTGAGACTAGTGACTTCTCAAGATTTGGGACAAGTGACTTCTCAAGACTTGGGACACGCACTTCTCAAAACTTGGAACAAGTGACTTCTCAAGACTTGGGACAAGTGACTTCTCAAGACTTGGGACACGCCCTACTCAAAACGTGGGACAAGTGACTTCTCAAGACTTGGGACAAGTGACTTCTCAAGACTTGGGACAAGTCACTTCTCAAGACTTGGGACACGCACTTTTCAAGACTTGGGACAAGTGATATCTCAAGGCTTGGGAAAAGTGACTTCTCAAGACTTGGGACAAGTGACTTCTCAAGACTTGGGACAAGTGACTTCTCAAGACTTGGGACACGCACTTCTCAAAACTTGGGACAAGTGACTTCTCAAGGCTTGGGGCAAGTGACTTCTCAAGACTTGGGACACGCACATCTCAAGACTTGAGACGAGTGACTTCTCAAGACTTGGGACAAGTGACTTCTCAAGACTTGGGACATGCACTTCTCAAGACTTAGACAAGTGACTTCTCAAGACTTGGGACAAGTCACTTATCAAGACATTGTTCACGCACTTCTCAAAACTTGGGACAAGTGACTTCCCAAGGCTTGGGACAAGTGACTTCTCAAGACTTGGGACTAGTGACTTCTCAAGATTTGTGAAAAGTGACTTCTCAAGACTTGGGACACGCACTTCTCAGAACTTGGGACAAGAGACTTCTCAAGACTTGGGACAAGTGACTTCTCAAGACTTGGGACACGCCCTAATCAAAACTTGGGACAAGTGACTTCTCAAGTCTTGGGACAAGTGACTTCTCAAGACTTGGGACAAGTCACGTCTCAAGACTTGGGACACGCACTTCTCAAGACTTGGGACAAGTGATATCTCAAGGCTTGGGAAAAGTGTCTTCTCAAGACTTGGGACAAGTGACTTCTCAAGACTTGGGACAAGCGACTTCTCAAGACTTGGGACACGAACTTCTCAAAACTTGGGACAAGTGACTTCTCAAGGCTTGGGGCAAGTGACTTCTCAAGACTTGGGACACGCACTTCTCAAAACTTGGGACAAGTGACTTCTCAACACTTGGGACACGCACTTCTCAAGACTTGGGACGAGTGACTTCTCATGGCTTGGGACAAGTGACATCTCAAGACTTTGAAGAAGTGACTTTTACTTCAGAAACAGTCCGAGAGAGACCTGTTCCGCGACGCATGAGGTGGTGGAATTTTGAAAAAATTTAAATTTTTCGAAAAATCAAAAAGCGCTGCAAACGCTCTGAAATGCGCACAAACCAAAAATTTTCGGAAAATTCGAAAGAAAATTAAAAATTGAAAATTTTCAAAAATTCTTAGTTTTGTGCGCTTTTTGGGCGGTTTCCCACGTTTTTCTATTTTTCGAAAATTTTCGGAAAAATTGAAATTTTTCAAAGAGGTACCCCTTTGAAAATTTTCAAAAAAGTCGAAATTTTAAAAAAATGAAAAATGGCTGCAAATGGCGTGAAACGCGAAGAAAACTAAAAATTTTCGAAATTTTCTACAAAAATTTTGAATTCAGAATTTTTCAAAAACTTTTGCTTTTCTGCGCTTTTCTGACGATTTCCAGCATTTTTTTATTTTTCGAAAATTTTGAAAATTTTCAATTTTCTTCAAACGTCTCCTCAAGAGATGCATGCCAGTCTCGGTGAATGCCACAAGCTGTCTCTGCCGGAGACAGCCTCTATCTCACCCTGTTGCTTCTTGCCTCGTTCCCAACAACCGGCCTCCGCAGCTTGGGGCAAGTGACTTCTGAAGACTTGGGACATGTGACATCTCAAGACTTGACAAGTGACTTCTCAAGACTTGGGACAAGTGACTTCTCAAGGCTTGGGACAAGTGACTTCTCAAGGCTTGGGACACGTGACTGCTCAAGGCTTGGAACAAGTGACTTCTCAAGGCTTGGTACAAGTGACCTCTCAATGCTTGGGACAAGTGAATTCTCAAGGCTTGGGACAAGTGACTTCTCAAGTCTTGGGACAAGTGACTTCTCAAGACTTGGGACAAGTGACTTCTCAAGGCTTGGGACAAGTGTCTTCTCAAGACTTGGGACAAATGACTTCTCAAGACTTGGGACAAGTGACTTCTCAAGACTTGGGACACGCACTTCTCAAAACTTGGGACAAGTGACTTCTCAAGTCTTGGGACACGCACTTCTCAATAAGTGGGACAAGTGACTTCTCAAGACTTGGGACACGCACTTCTCAAAACTTGGGACAAGAGACTTCTAAATACTTGGGACACGCACTTCTCAAAACTTGGGACAAGTGACTTCTCAAGACTTGGGACAAGTGACTTCTCAAGACTTGGGACAAGTGACTTCTCCAGGCTTGGGACAAGTGACTTCTCAAGACTTGAGACACGCATTTCTCAAAACTTGGGACAAGTGACTTCTCAAGACTTGGGACTTGCACTTCTCAAGACGTGGGACAAGTGACTTCTCAAGACTTGGGACACGCACTTCTCAAAACTTGGGTTAAGTGACTTCTCAAGACTTGGGACACGCACTTCTCAAAACTTGGGACAAGTGACTTCTCAAGACTTGGGACGGCACTTCTCAAGACTTGGGACAAGTGACTTCTCAAGACTTGGGACAAGTGACTTCTCAAGACTTGGGACAAGTGATTTCTCAAGGCTTGGGACAATTGACTTCTCAAGACTTGGGACTAGTGACTTCTCAAAACTTGGGACACGCACTTCTCAAGACCTGGGACACGCACATCTCAAGACTTGGGACGAGTGACTTCTCAAGACTTGGGACAAGTGACTTCTCAAGACTTGGGACATGCACTCCTCAAGACTTGGGACAAGTGACTTCTCAAGACTTGGGACAAGTGACTTCTCAAGACTTGGGACAAGTCACTTCTCAAGACTTTGTTCACGCACTTCTCAAAACTTGGGACAAGTGACTTCCCAAGGCTTGGGACACGCACTTCTCAAAACTTGGAACAAGTGACTTCTCAAGACTTGGGACAAGTGACTTCTCAAGACTTGGGACACGCCCTACTCAAAACGTGGGACAAGTGACTTCTCAAGACTTGGGACAAGTGACTTCTCAAGACTTGGGACAAGTCACTTCTCAAGACTTGGGACACGCACTTCTCAAGACTTGGGACAAGTGATATCTCAAGGCTTGGGAAAAGTGACTTCTCAAGACTTGGGACAAGTGACTTCTCAAGACTTGGGACAAGTGACTTCTCAAGACTTGAAACACGCACTTCTCAAAACTTGGGACAAGTGACTTCTCAAGGCTTGGGGCAAGTGACTTCTCAAGACTTGGGACACGCACTTCTCAAAACTTGGGACAAGTGACTTCTCAACACTTGGGACACGCACTTCTCAAGACTTGGGACGAGTGACTTCTCATGGCTTGGGACAAGTGACATCTGAAGACTTGGAAGAAGTGACTTTTACATCAGAAACAGTCCGAGAGAGACCTGTTCCGCGACGCATGAGGTGGTGGAATTTTGAAAAGATTTAAATTTTTCGAAAAATCAAAAAACGCTGCAAACGCTCTGAAATGCGCACAAACCAAACATTTTCGGAAAATTCGAAAGAAAATTAAAAATTGAAAATTTTCAAAAATTCTTAGTTTTGTGCGCTTTTTGGGCGGTTTCCCACGTTTTTCTATTTTTCGAAAATTTTCGGAAAAATTGAAATTTCTCAAAGAGGTACCCCTTTGAAAATTTTCAAAAAAAGTCGAAATTTTAAAAAAATGAAAAATGGCTGCAAATGGCGTGAAACGCGAAGAAAACTAAAATTTTTCGAAATTTTCTAAAAAAATTTTGAATTCAGAATTTTTCAAAAACTTTTGCTTTTCTGCGCTTTTCTGACGATTTCCAGCATTTTTTTATTTTTCGAAAATTTTGAAAATTTTCAATTTTCTTCAAACGTCTCCTCAAGAGATGCATGCCAGTCTCGATGAATGCCACAAGCTGTCTCTGCCGGAGACAGCCTCTATCTCACCCTGTTGCTTCTTGCCTCGTTCCCAACAACCGGCCTCCGCAGCTTGGGGCAAGTGACTTCTGAAGACTTTTGACATGTGACATCTCAAGACTTGACAAGTGACTTCTCAAGACTTGGGAAAAGTGACTTCTCAAGGCTTGGGACAAGTGACTTCTCAAGGCTTGGGACACGTGACTGCTCAAGGCTTGGAACAAGTGACTTCTCAAGGCTTGGTACAAGTGACTTCTCAATGCTTGGGACAAGTGAATTCTCAAGGCTTGGGACAAGTGACTTCTCAAGTCTTGGGACAAGTGACTTCTCAAGACTTGGGACAAGTGACTTCTCAAGGCTTGGGACAAGTGACTTCTCAAGACTTGGGACAAATGACTTCTCAATACTTGGGACAAGTGACTTCTCAAGACTTGGGACACGCACTTCTCAAAACTTGGGACAAGTGACTTCTCAAGTCTTGGGACACGCACTTCTCAATAAGTGGGACAAGTGACTTCTCAAGACTTGGGACACGCACTTCTCAAAACTTGGGACAAGAGACTTCTAAATACTTGGGACACGCACTTCTCAAAACTTGGGACAAGTGACTTCTCAAGACTTGGGACAAGTGACTTCTCAAGACTTGGGACAAGTGACTTCTCCAGGCTTGGGACAAGTGACTTCTCAAGACTTGGGACTAGTGACTTCTCAAGACTTGGGACACGCATATCTCAAGATTTGGGACGAGTGACTTCTCAAGACTTGGGACAAGTGACTTCTCAAGACTTGGGACACGCACTTCTCAAGAATTGGGACAAGTGACTTCTCAAGACTTGGGACAAGTCACTTCTCAAGACTTTGTTCACGCACTTCTCAAAACTTGGGACAAGTGACTTCTCAAGGCTTGGGACAAGTGACTTCTCAAGACTTGGGACTAGTGACTTCTCAAGATTTGGGACAAGTGACCCTCAAGACTTGGGATACGCACTTCTCAAAACTTGGGACAAGTGACTTCTCAAGACTTGGGAAAAGTGACTTCTCAAGACTTGGGACAAGTGACTTCTCAAGACTTGGGACACGCACTTCTCAAAATTTGGGACAAGTGACTTTTCAAGATTTGGGACACGCACTTCTCAAGACGTGGGACAAGTGACTTCTCAAGACTTGGGACACGCACTTCTCAAAACTTGGGACAAGTGACTTCTCAAGACTTGGGACACGCACTTCTCAAAACTTGGGAGAACTGACTTCTCAAGACTTGGGACACGCACTTCTCAAGACTTGGGACAAGTGATTCCTCAAGACTTGGGACAAGTCACTTCTCAAGACTTGGGACACGCACTTCTCAAAACTTGGGACAAGTGACTTCTCAAGGCTTGGGACAAGTGACTTCTCAAGTCTTGGGACTAGCGACTTCTCAAGATTTGGGACAAGTGACTTCTCAAGACTTGGGACACGCACTTCTCAAAACTTGGGGCAAGTGACTTCTCAAGACTTGGGACAAGTGACTTCTCAAGACTTGGGACAAGTGACTTCTCAAGACTTGGGACACGCACTTCTCAAAATTTGGGACAAGTGACTTTTCAAGACTTGGGACTCGCACTTCTCAAGACGTGGGACAAGTGACTTCTCAAGACTTGGGACACGCACTTCTCAAAACTTGGGACAAGTGACTTCTCAAGACTTGGGACACGCACTTCTCAAAACTTGGGACAAGTGACTTCTGAAGACTTGGGTCGGCACTTCTCAAGACTTGGGACAAGTGACTTCTCAAGACTTGGGACAAGTGACTTCTCAAGACTTGGGACACGCACTTCTCAAAACTTGGGACACGTGACTTCTTAAGACTTGGGACACGCACTTCTCAAGACTTGGGACGCGTGACTTCTCATGGCTTGGGAAAAGTGACATCTCAAGACTTGGGACAAGTGACTTTTACATCAGAAACAGTTCGAGAGAGACCGGTTCCGCGACGCATGAGGTGGTGGAATTTTGAAAAAAATTAAATTTTTCGAAAAATCAAAAAACGCTGCAAACGCTCTGAAATGCGCACAAACCAAAAATTTTAGGAAAATTCGAAAGAAAATTAAAAGTTGATAATTTTCAAAAATTCTTAGTTTTGTGCGCTTTTTGGGCGGTTTCCCACGTTTTTCTATTTTTCGAAAATTTTCGGAAAAATTGAAATTTCTCAAATTTTCAAAAAAAGTCGAAATTTTAAAAAATTAAAAATGGCTGCAAATGGCATGAAACGCAAAGAAAACTAAATATTTTCGAAATTTTCGACAAAAATTTTGAATTCAGAATTTTTCAAAAACTTTTGCTTTTCTGCGCTTTTCTGACGATTTCCAGCATTTTTTTATTTTTCGAAAGTGTGAAAATTTTCAATTTTCTTCAAACGTCTCAAGAGATGCATGCCAGTCTCGGTGAATGCCACAAGTTGTCTGCCGGAGACAGCCTCTATCTCACCCTGTTGCTTCTTGCCTCGTTCCCACCAACCGGCCTCCGCAGCTTGGGACATGTGTCTTCTCAAGACTTGGGACAAGTGACATCTCAAGACTTGTGACAAGTGACTTCTCAAGACTTGGGACAAGTGACTTCTCAAGGCTTGGGACAAGTGACTTCTCAAGGCTTGGGACACGTGACTGCTCAAGGCTTGGAACATGTGACTTCTCAAGGCTTGGTACAAGTGACTTCTCCATGCTTGGGACAAGTGAATTCTCAAGGCTTGGGACAAGTGACTTCTCAAGGCTTGGGACAAGTGAATTCTCAAAGCTTGGGACACGTGACTGCTCAAGGCTTGGAAAAAGTGACTTCTCAAGGCTTGGTACAAGTGACTTCTCAATGCTTGGGACAAGTGAATTCTCAAGGCTTGGGACAAGTGACTTCTCAAGGCTTGGGAAAAGTGACTTCTCAAGACTTGGGACAAGTGACTTCTCAAAGCTTGGGACAAGTGACTTCTCAAGACTTGGGACACTTAATTCTCAAGACTCGGGACAAGTGACTTCTCAAGACTTGAAAATGAAAAATGGCTGCAAATGGCGTGAAACGCGAAGAAAACTAAAAATTTTCGAAATTTTCGACAAAAATTTTGAATTCAGAATTTTTCATAAACTTTTGCTTTTCTGCGCTTTTCTGACGATTTCCAGCATTTTTTTATTTTTCGAAAATTTTGAAAATTTTCAATTTTCTTCAAACGTCTCCTCAAGAGATGCATGCTAGTCTCGGTGAATGCCACAAGCTGTCTCTGCCGGAGACAGCCTCTATCTCACCCTGTTGCTTCTTGCCTCGTTCCCACCAACCGGCCTCCGCAGCTTGGGACAAGTGACTTCTCAAGACTTGGGACAAGTGACATCTCAAGACTGGTGACAAGTGACTTCTCAAGACTTGGGACAAGTGACTTCACAAGACTTGGGACGGCACTTCTCAAGACTTGGGACAAGTGACTTCTCAAGACTTGGGACAAGTGACTTCTCAAGGCTTGGGACAAGTGACTTCTCAAGACTTGGGACTAGTGACTTCTCAAGACTTGGGACACGCACTTCTCAAGACCTGGGACACGCACATCTCAATACTTGGGACGAGTGACTTCTCAAGACTTGGGACACGCACTTCTCAAGACTTGGGACAAGTGACTTCTCAAGGCTTGGGACAAGTGACTTCTCAAGACTTGGGACAAGTGACTTCTCAAAACTTGGGACAAGTGAATTCTCAAGACTTGGGACACGCACTTCTCAAAACTTGGAACAAGTGACTTCTCAAGACTTGGGACACGCACTTCTCAAGACGTGGGACAAGTGACTTCTCAAGACTTGGGACACGCACTTCTCAAAACTTGGGACAAGTGACTTCTCAAGACTTGGGACACGCACTTCTCAAAACTTGGGACAAGTGACTTCTCAAGACTTGGGACGGCACTTCTCAAGACTTGGGACAAGTGACTTCTCAAGACATGGGAGAAGTGACTTCTCAAGACTTGGGACAAGTGACTTCTCAAGGCTTGGGACAAGTGACTTCTCAAGACTTGGGACTAGTGACTTCTCAAGACTTGGGACACGCACTTCTCAAGACCTGGGACACGCACATCTCAAGACTTGGGACGAGTGACTTCTCAAGACTTGGGACACGCACTTCTCAAGACTTGGGACAAGTGACTTCTCAAGACTTGGGACAAGTGACTTCTCAAGACTTGGCACAAGTGACTTCTCAAGACTTGGGTCACGCACTTCTCAAAACTTGGGACAAGTGACTTCTCAAGACTTGGGACACGCACTTCTCAAAACTTGGGACAAGTGACTTCTCAAGACTTGGGACACGCACTTCTCAAAACTTGGGACGAGTGACTTCTCAAGACTTAGGACAAGTGACTTCTCAAGACTTTTGACACGCACTTCTCAAAACTTGGGACAAGTGACTTCTCAAGACTTGGGACAAGTGACTTCTCAAGACTTGGGACACGCACTTCTCAAAACTTGGGACAAGTGACTTCTCAAGACTTGGGACACGCACTTCTCAAGACTTGGGACGAGTGACTTCTCAAGACTTAGGACAAGTGACATCTCAAGACTTGGAACACGCACTTCTCAAAACTTGGGACAAGTGACTTCTCAAGACATGGGACAAGTGACTTCTCAAGATTTGGGACAAATCACTTCTCCAGACTTGGGACACGCACTTCTCAAGACTTGGGACAAGTGATATCTCAAGGCTTGGCACAAGTGACTTCTCAAGACTTGGGACAAGTGACTTCTCAAGACTTGGGACACGCACTTCTCAAAACGTGGGACAAGTGACTTCTCAAGACTTGGGACAAGTGACTTTTCAAGACTTGGGACACGCACTTCTCAAAACTTGGGACAAGTAACTTCTCAAGTCTTGGGACACGCACTTCTCAAGACTTGGGACGAGTGACTTCTCATGGCTTGGGACAAGTGACATCTCAAGACTTGGGACAAGTGACTTTTACATCAGAAACAGTCCGAGAGAGACCGGTTCCGCGACGCATGAGGTGGTGGAATTTTGAAAAAATTTAAATTTTTCGAAAAATCAAAAAACGCTGCAAACGCTCTGAGATGCTCACAAACCAAAAATCTTCGGAAAATTCGAAAGAAAATTAAAAGTTGAAAATTTTCAAAAATTCTTAGTTTTGTGCGCTTTCCCACGTTTTTCTATTTTCGAAAATTTTCGGAAAAATTGAAATTTCTCAAAAAAATTAAAAATGGCTGCAAATTGCGTGAAACGCGAAGAAAACTAAAAATTTTCGAAATTTTCGACAAAAATGTTGAATTCAGAATTTTTCAAAAACTTTTGCTTTTCTGACGATTTCCAGCATTTTTTTATTTTTCGAAAATTTTGAAAATTTTCAATTTTCTTCAAACGTCTCCTCAAGAGATGCATGCCAGTCTCGGTGAATATAACAAGATGTCTCTGCCGGAGGCAGCCTCTATCTCACCCTGTTGCTTCTTGCCTCGTTCCCACCAACCGGCCTCCGCAGCTTGGGACAAGTAACTTCTCAAGACTTGGGACAAGTGACATCTCAAGACTTGTGACAAGTGACTTCTCAAGACTTCGGACAAGTGACTTCTCAAGGCTTGGGACAAGTGACTTCTCAAGGCTTGGGACACGTGACTGCTCAAGGCTTGGAACAAGTGACTTCTCAAGGCTTGGTACAAGTGACTTCTCAATGCTTGGGACAAGTGAATTCTCAAGGCTTGGGACAAGTGACTTCTCAAGGCTTGGGACAAGTGACTTCTCAAGACTTGGGACTAGTGACTTCTCAAGGCTTGGGACAAGTGACTTCTCAAGACTTGGGACAAGTGACTTCTCAAGACTTGGGACAAGTGACTTCTCAAGACTTGGGACACGCACTTCTCAAGACTTGGGACAAGTGACTTCTCAAGACTTGGGAATCGCACTTCTCAAGACTTGGGACAAGTGACTTCTCAAGACTTGGGACAAGTGACTTCTCAAGACTTGGGACAAGTAACTTCTCAAGACTTGGGACAAGTGACTTCTCAAGACCTGGGACACGCACTTCTGAAGACTTGGGACAAGTGACTTCTCAAGGCTTGGGACAAGTGACTTCGCAAGACTTGGGACACGCACTTCTCAAGACTTGGGACAAGTGCTTCTCAAGACCTGGGACAAGTGACTTCTCACGACTTGGGACTTACGACTTCTCACGACTTGGGACATGCACCTTCTCACTTGGGACCTTTTACTTCTCTAGACTTGGAACATGTGCCTTCTCACGACTTGGGGCATGTGACTTGTGAGAAGTCGCGAATTTTCGGAAAAATTTCAAAAAAATTGTGAAATTTTTTAAATTGTTAGTTTTGTGCGCAGTTTGGAAGATTTCGAGCATTTTTACTATTTTTTGAAAATTTTAAATAATTTGGAAGTCTGCACCAAAATTTTCCCCACCCGATATTTGCCAGACACGTTTTCTGGCGTGGCCTGTCTCTGACGTACCGGTTCTCTGCTGTGTGCAGTCTGTAGACTATCCGGTCTCTCTTTGACCGTTTCTTACGCGCCGTCGTTGCAAGGAACGCTTTCGGCGGAGACCGGTTCAGGCATAGACGTTGTCCAGCAGATACAGTGTGAGGCAGAGAACGCGTCCGGATGTGACCTTGTGAGGAAGAGACTGAGTAAGGCAGATAGCTGGTGAGGTTGTCAACGAGTCATGCAGAGACCTGCTGTGGTAGAGATTAGTTCTAGTAAGAAGCTGGTCTAGTGAGGTTCGGGTGAGGCTAATTTTGAAATTTTTCGATAAAACAAAAAATGTTGGAAGATGTATAAAACGCGCACAAAATCAAAAATTTTGAAAAACGATTTGTGAAATTTTTCAAATTTCTTTAGTTTTGTGCGCAATTTGGAAGATTTCCAGCATTTTTATATTTTTTGAAAAATTTGGTAATTTGCACCAAAATTTTCCCCTCCCGTTACCTGCCAGACACGTTTTCTGGCGTGGTCTGTCTCTGATTTACCATCTCACTGACGGACAGAGACTCTGCTGTGTAGTCTGTAGACCATACGGTCTCTCTTTGACCGTTTCTTACGCGCCGTCGTTGCAAGGAACGCTTTCAGCGGAGAACGGTTCAGGCATAGATGTTGTCCAGCAGATACAGTGTGAGGCAGAGAACGCGTCCGGAAGGGACCTTGTGCGGAAGAGACTGAGTAAGGCAGAGAGCTGGTGAGGCTGTCAACGAGTCATGCAGAGACCTGCTGTGATAGAGACGAGTTCTAGCAGGATGCTGGTCTAGTGAGGTTCGGGTGAGGCGAATTTTGAAAATTTTCTAGAGATTGCACAGCAGAGTCCCTGTCCGTCAGTGAGATGGTACGTCAGAGACAGGCCACGCCAGAAAATGTGTCTGGCAGGTATCGGGTGGGGAGAATTTTGAAGCAAATTTTCGAAAAATCAAAAAATTGAGGAAAATGTCCAAAAAATGCACAAAACACATTTTTTTTAAAAAATCTGCACTTCCAAAATTCTTACGAATCTTTCGAAAATTTGTTTTTGTGGGCTATTTAGACAATTTACATGGTTTTTCGATTTTTCGAAAAATTTGAGATTTTACTAAGCTTTACATACACCATCGCTATCAGAACTGTTCTCTCCTGCACCTGGTCTCTGCCGGACTATCTGCCTCACCCAGTTTCAACCACATTCGGTGTGTGCTACACCCAACCTCTGCTTGACAAGGCCTGTGCCACACAGGGTCTCTGATGCAGTCTGCGCTAGTTATTATGGCACTCAGCTGTACAGGCACTCTGTGGCAATTGTAATAGCAATATTAGAGACACCCACATAGCCATTATTGCATGCAGGTTATCTAGTCCCTATCTACCCATTATAAGTAACCCATGGTAACTAGAATTTAGCCCCATAAAAAGCATTGCAAAGGGCACTTATACAACAATATGCAATGCCATTATAATGGCCAGGTATGGATGGACTTATAATCAATACTGTAGTAAGCACATTAATATATTATAAGACCCCCAAGAGGCTAGGTTTATATTTTCAATCAACCACTACATAAACAAACTTTTACTTAAGGAAAGAAGAATTTAGGGCTTGAGTGACATAGAAACTAAAAAATAAAAGGAAAAATTTACTGATACCCTCTGCAGTTCCCTCTCCACATCAGCTCACACACACACACACACACATTAAACACTCTCCACAACCTGTCAATGAAGGTATATCTCATTGACATGCTGCTGCTGCTGATTTAGTATGTTGAAACAATATGAAACAAATTTTACTTGTGACACAACGTTATGTTATATATAGCCAGACTGTTCAGTATGTATACATTTGCTTTTACAGTCTAACATAAATTAGTACTGTGTGAAACATCAAATATCAAAGATTGGTTACATTTTCTGTCATCTACTGTAGCCATCATCAGACCTTCCGACACAGAACATATATTAGGAATGTATAATAATTACAAAAAGTATTCAAAATACAAAAAGCATAACATTTTATTGAAAACGTAATGCTGAAATTGTAATTACAAAAATGCTCACAGGCAACCCTTCATACTTTCAATATTTTATATAATTATGAAACTCCAGTTACATAAGAAATATAGTTCATAATATGCATGTCATCCACGCAAAAGATGTAACCTTTGATATTTTAGTTTCATATTGTAGACAGCAAAAGTAAATATACATACCAAACAATCTACCCATACTGTACAATTCTTAAATACTTTTGCTGTTGTCCAAATTTATCATCAAAGTTTCTACAGTCACTTATTACACATAAACAAAAACGTATGGCAACTGCAAATACTATGACACAAACTTCAAAAGCACATAATTTTTTATCTTCCCTCCATCACTATTAAGTTTAAAGCCTTGCATGGTTTAACTTCTGTTCACATATTGTTCATTTGCATATAATGCATTCTCCTTAATAAAATCCTCATTGCAACATACATTCTTTTTTCCTTTCTTTTTTGTGTGTATGTGTAGTATAACCATGAAATTAACTTCTCTGTATTAATAAAAAGATAGCTTTATTTCAGTACTATGCAAAATCGCAGTCCCGTTCCCTGTAATGTTTGTTTGGTTGTCTTCTTAGGCAGAGAATATACAGAGTAAATGAAAAGATCGAAGCTGCAACACGTCACTCTGTCTCTGCCACCAGTGACAAATTTGGTGTTGCTCTTCAGTACAGGCCACGACAAACTACAACGGGATGAAGAAAATGGTGACAGTCATTGTCGTATTTTTTAATTAATGACTGCTGCCAATTTAGTGACCCTTTGGAGCATTACAGCCTCAGGTTCTGGATTTGTTCACGTTACCATGTTGCTGGCTGTTAACTGTAACATGCTTCTAGCTGAGCAGATTGCGTATTTCCTTGTGCATATGGCACAAGAAATCTACATATGATGCTGTGCCGTCCATGCCACGATCCTCCATCAGGAAATGTTTGAACACCATCTCCAACTTGTCACATTGTCTTACCAGTGTTAACTGGAAATATATATAAAAAAATCTAATTAAAATGTGAACTGGTTCTGAAAACTTTTTACATGATGTGGAAGGAACCCTTTTGGTAATAAAATCATGTATAAAACATTACAATTGTTAACTCTGCCTCGAATCTGTGAATCCTCTATCTCGCTGAACTCCGTAACTCCGAAGCCCACCAATGGACAAGATTCTGAGTTAGGTTCATATACATCCCATTCTTGCAACCCCAAATATTTCCCAAAAGGTTTCCTCACTAAAATTCTGCATACATGCTTTGTAACTCTCGATCTAGGTCTCATGCAGAAATAACAACCACCTCCTAGATTCATCTCAACTAACAATACTGGGTTATTATTTAGTGTTCTGTCTGACGACAGGTCCATATGAACAGGATCCTTCCATCCTTTTCTCGGACTGGGACCTGTTCATACACTTTCTTGGCAGATGATCTAGAAGTGGTTTGCCATTGCCTTCTTCTGTGTGAATGGAGTAATTGTTGGGATGCCACGGAGAAATCCCCCGGAGGAAAACTCCATGTTGCCTAGACCACACTAAATTACGAAGTTCCCCAGTATGTAAACCTAAAATATTCATTTACTTCATCCTTCTTAGGTACATATATTTTATTGAAGACTTGTATTCAAACACTTGTAATTTACGTTCTTCCTTCCGTTAAGACACCGCAGTTTACTAATTTAAAGACAGCAGAAAACATGCATATATATAAAACAATCTTAAAATTACAGTAAAAAAAACACTGGACACTAACCCTCATGCATCGATGTCTCTCCTTGCGAACAGAATCAATGACCAATTTTATCCTTACTGAAAGAGCATTATCTAGCACGGGCAATGATGTACGATCAATAACAATCTGAGCAGCTGATTGAACACCAAACACATTCTGTATCCATTCCATATCTACATTCAGCCCAATCCACAAGAATAAGTGGATGCCATTCTCTGTAACAATAAACACAAAAGACACATGAAATGTTGTTCTCAACGGGCCTTTTACTATTCTACTTGATCCGTATGTAGTTTAAATACATCATATAGATTTTTATGGAACTTAATATGTGAAGTCAGGTTTTCACAGTGATAACTGATGACAGAGGCTGGTATCTGCAAGTCCAGAAGACAATCATCATAATAATACAATTCAATTTCCTGCAAAGTACAACTCAAGCTTCTGAATTGTAAATTAAGATACGTCGTGGTTTCACATTTCTAATGGAACTGCTACCAAATACATACTTGTTTAGAATTGTAAGTACTCACCTAACAAGTACACACCGTCATCTCTAATCTTATCTGACGTGCAGCGGATGGAAGGTGGCAGTTCATCAGAATCAACATCGATATCATGAAGTGGGATAAGTCGTGGGTAAAAGAACACGACAGATGATGGAATATCCATTATTGTAACTGCTTGCATTATAAATGATCGGTCATCAATATTCATGTCAGATCCTGTAATCAGTATATTCATAATTATTAAGAAAACACTTTCAATTTCCACAATAAACAGAGATAAGAATGTGGCCTTTTAGTCTGAATAGTCAAACAAGTACTATTTCTTGAACTGGTCGTAACAGCTGTTTTAACGCTTGATTGCTTTGTTGTCATGAGATAAAATATTGAAAAAAAATGTTTGAGAATGATTATTAAAGATTTTTAGAAGAAAAAACTAACAGCGAGAGCAATCCTTTTGCAAACACTGATTCAGATAATGACAAAATTGTAGTTTATGTTAACTTTTATAATGTAATGAAATTAACTGACATTCTGCAATTTGCACAAACTAGAATGCCATACATTGGGGTGTGACTCTGCGGGCTGGGTGATTTTCACTATTTGTTATAATTTTCAACAGGCCAAAGAAAACCACTTAATGGTACCTGCACCTTGTCGTGGTGGAGGGGCTCGAGTACCTCAGTGACCCCAAGAGCTATGCTGGCGGTAGCATAGCTACTGGTAGGGCCTCCCTAGCCAGATTGGTTGAGGGGGAGAGGTCAAACTAAGACAGGTACCCTGGTCCTCCAGGTTGGGGGTTGGTCGCAAGCTTAACAACCTTGCACCGTAAAAATGAAGATGTTTAGAAACCTCAACCTCGGACAGACGGACCTAACAGAGGACCGAACGGAAGAGGAGAAGAAGAATAATGCCCCATGTCACAATTTATTTTCTGTCTTCATTCATTGGTTTTCTCTGGCCTGTGGAAAATTATAAAAAATAGTGAAAATCACCCAGCCCACAGAGTCACACACATACCCACTGCACTAGCAATGTAAATGTTGCTCTAAATACATGTACCAACCTCCTGAAACTGCATCACTCTTGAGAACGCAGTTAACATAAAGTGGCAGCAACTTCATGCACTCAGGCAAGATAAGCTGTCCCGCTGAAGTTGGACTAGCACAGTTCTTCCTGTAGCAAGCCAGCATCTGTGCACATCGATTTACCAGGTTTTCTTTGACTGATTTTGGTGATGACTCCAACAGTCGGAACACGGCTATTAGATAAACGAACCGAACATATAATAAACAATAAAGGTCAACATTCAATGAGTTCTTAAGAATATCTCCACATGAATTTGAAACCAAACATAAATCATAAAAATCATATGTGATTCCACGACCTGGAGAAAATTTCTACTGCAATGTTTAAAGCCACCTTCTAAAACATTTTGTGGTTTTTACATTTTTTCAATTATCAGATAATGTCTAAGAATATGCTTCAGTTTCATAACGCACCTATGTCAAAACCTTTAGATAACCTTTGTCATGAGGATCTGGCTCTTCATCTTTAAGCGGCCCATCCACGTACGAGTCTGGCTTGCGAATCTGGCTCGGCTCGGGATCCATTGAGCCAAACTCGTTTGTGGGTGGGGTGTCACGAGCCGAGTCTGCTATGCATGTGTGGTGGAATATATCCAAGCCCGGCTCACGAGTCAAGCTTGCCGAGCCAGACTCGCAAGTCAGACTCGTACGTGGATGGGCGCTTTAGACCTGCTAGCTACACATAGCAGAGTCCTACTCGAGAAATTGACAGTCACTTAGCTGAATTGGAAATTTCCCCCCATTTCATGCAACTTGGATGATGACTGCAATGTTAACAAAAGTCTGCCATCAACCATACCCTACAACTGTTTAATCAGTAAAGATAAAAGTAAAGTTTGTCCCACTATACGCCATGTAGGCGTTTGGGGTGAGAGGAGGTATAGCGCCTCTCTTCCTTGACCTCGGCACTAGATGGGGGTGAGTGGTCAGCATCACGCCCCGGCCGGCTTTACCCCCGGGAAAGGACCCCGGTACCCATTGTAGAGGAGGCTGGGTGGGCCCCAGAGCCGGTCTGGACGCAGAGGCTAGAGGAAAAATCCTGCCCCCATCGGGGATCGAACCCCGGTCGTCCAGCCCGTAGCTAGTCACTATACTGACTGAGCTATCACACATCCTTATTTTCTAGATCTTTAGCATACAGTTTAGTAATATTGTTGCCAAAATGTCTGTATGTCCCTAGTGGTGTCTTCACTTCAAGCTGTCTGTTTAACATTTCTATGCATTTCCCATGTCCAATTTGTATGCTGCATGCCCCACTCCCACTCAACTTACGACGACGACAAATGCAAATAAATAATGCATAACAATAAATCATGAATCACATACTTTGTTTAGCAATAAAGTTAATAATGGTATCCAGGTCACAACATCGATAAAGGTCAGACATCTGCGTGCACGTCTTGAGTGACAGATTGAGGATGCGGATGCGTCTCTGACCCCCGCATGACGTATAAAGCAGAGCAACCTGGATATACACTCCATCTTCTTCTGTAAGCTTATCATCATGTTTTATTTCTATGGTGAGAGCCTGCAACACAGTAGCACTGTTAATAATTTTACTTCGACTTTTTCACCCTGATGGTTAAAGAAAACTCGGATCTCATACCAATGCTTGGACTTTCTACAGTTACTGTGGTCTCTTCCTAAGCGGGCGTAAATCAGACAAACTGGTAGGATTGGGTTACATTCTTCGCTTGCAGAAACAATAAGTAAATGAATAAAGTGTACTAAAAATGCAGCACAAAGTGAAAAATCATCACTGGCATTTTCTAAGCATAAGAATGATTTATCAATTTTTGATACTCCATACAACACAATTTTTTTCTTACCTCACCCATTTTTAGAAAATAGTATTAAAAGGACTTAACAAGAAACGAAATACCATATCTGTTGGACATCTGGAGCAGTACTAAATATTTTATACAGTGGGGCACCGCATATACGGCAGGTTAAGGACCAGACCCCCGCCGAACAGCGAAAATCGCCGAAAAGCGGATCTTTGCCTTTTTTTCAATTGCAAATGCATATCAAAGCCTAATTAGATGTTACACTATCATATAGTAAGTGCACAATAGCGCTAGGCCTAAGAAAATGATATGAAAGTAAAATTAATATCAGTAGTACACACATTGCTTACCTTAAAATATTTTTGTCCTCAGCTTATAGTGATTGGTGAATATAAATTTGAAAATTAATGTTTATACTATGTAATAACTTTGAAAAATTGCCACAAATACAGAGACATGCAGAGCACACAAAAGCTGTAAACAGACTGAATCAGCGATGAGAAAATGCCGCCGGACACACTTCTCTGACTCGGCTGTTGAGAGCGTGGGGCTGAAAAAGCGGGGCCCTACTGTATATGTATGCAATTGAAAAGCGCCATATTAGCGGATCGCTGAAAAGCGATGCCCTACTGTATTTGCAAAGAATTATTTCATCAAGTGAGGAATTTGGGGATTCCAAGAAAAAGGTCTTTAAGCCTGAGAAGTTGTTACAGAGTCTGCTGTATAACCAAATTTCACACAGATTTTGTAGGCAAGACTTGCAATATCATCATAGGTTGAGAATGTGATTCACACCACCTTAGTAATTCAGCTTCAGTGCTATGAAAACCTCAAATCTCACATCCACAGAATTTCAGTGCCACTGTCTGAATTATTAATATGAAGTAAGACAGCAAAACTAATTGGTATGTTTCTACATATGAAAAATTATCACTTGAAAACACATCCAAAATTTTAAACCAATTATACACAAGCCTTTTATATTGCTGCAGACTTCCTCACCTTATCACAGTCAATACTGGCAAGCTCCATATCCGTTGTGTTCGACATAAAGAAGTGACCATAGAAATCAGTCGCCCTAACACCAGTAGACGTGCGCACTCTCATGATGGCATCGAATGCAACTGGACGACTCACATCATGTTTGATATCTGCGATGAGTCGTTCGCCATCCAGATCAGCCTGTCCAACATTTGTAAATGTAAACACATAATTATTCTTTAATTTATAACACATCGGAGTGAGTTTCACACTTTCAGAAAACCATTTACAGTAACGCTTTTTATATAAATTTCATTATAGTATTTTACTAGCATTTCTATTAAGCAATTTACTCAATCTCAGGTTTTTAAGTAACAGTTCATATACCTGAAAATATGTATACTTGTAGATTTCTCCACCGGATAATCTTGATACTTGACCAATGGTGGCCAAATCAATATAAGAATTGTTGAACACAAAGAGATCAACACTACATCCAGCAGCAACACATTCCTGGCCCAGGCTGCTGTATACATTCCCCTGTGGTGCTGAATTAATCATAAATGTTAGTTTACTCATCCATGAATCATTGTTCAACTCAATGTCCAAACTTCTGGCAATTCACCAAAGAAATGGTCAGTCTTTAATCCACGACTGCCAAAACAGTAAAAATACCTCTCTCACATTCCCTGCGTTAGTTCTTATCATATAACTTATCCAAACAACAGAACTAGCAAAGGAGCCCTCGTCCTTTTACAAAGACCTTCATATGACACCAGTGAGCTTTGCACTTTAGTTCAACAGAAATTACACACGTGGAACTTGCACTCTTACCTTTCCAACATGTACTGTCAAAAACACACAGGGACAGAAATGGGATTGAACCTCATGGTCAAGTGGTTGGTGCTCCCACTTCATATTTGAGAGATCCCAAGTTCAGATCTCAGCCCTGAGACCAGCTCTCTTCAGCTAGGTTTTCCATTATTTTCCTCAATCCCTTAAGGCAAATGCTGGGATAGTACCTCAAATTAGGCCTGACTGCTTCCTTCCACATACTTTCCAATTCATTACTCACTACTATCCCCTCATTTGATGCTATACAGTTTGAATGACTTAACACATTGTTATTAACTACAAATAAATACACATCTCACATAACACACAAAACTTAGTATAGTAGAAGAAACAAGTACTGAATAATTTTTATTTTATCATTAAATTGAAGTTTTGAAAATGAAAGGATAGGACATCAAGTCTTGCGAAATACCAAACAGATCACTACATGTAATATAGTCTGTGTGGCAATGACAGTGGAGGGCATAAAAGAAGAGACAAAGATATTATATAATTGGAATTTACCTAACACTGTTTTTTCCTTTTCTGTGCCAAGCAGTTTCCTGTCATCCCGGTTTTTCAGTTTTCCCGGAGCTTCAGCTATTGGCAAAGAAGAATGGAATACTAACAGCTTCCCAGCACATTCTGAGGCCTGCGTAAATATTGTACCATATAAAATTACTACCACGTTGCACAAAGTTAATAAGAAACTAGATTACACTGTTAGAGCTGTCCATGGTTTTCCAACTCAATTACAACAACAATAAATTGTACACCTTAAAATTACTGAACTATTTCCGGTATATACATTTTCCGGTACCCTTTTATGGGTCCCAACTTTCCGTTGGCTTGATCTATGGACATTCGGTAGGACTCCTTGGGCGAGGGATCGGCCCATCGCAAGGCCTCTACCTGTACACAGGACAGCACAACACAGAAAAATGCGGACAAACATCCATGGCTAGAGTGGGATTCGAACCCACGGTCCCAGCGACCAAGCGGCACAAGGCTCACGCCTCAGACCGTGCGGCCACTGCGGACCCCGTTAATTATATCTTAAAAAGTATATTGTAACACTCACAAATATGGAGGCAAAAAAAAATCTGATAAAACAGCTTTCTTTATTTTTACATGCCACAGCTGCTCATAACACCACCTTGTTTACATACCTGAATTTGTTGGCTGCCAAGGTATGCATCTTTTATTTTAACAATCATCAAACCATTACATGAAGTATGCTTTTGTAAAACCTTCCTTTCTTTTCCACAGTTTAAATTAAAATTCCACTGACACACTTTTTACTTACATAACAAATATTTTAATCATTAATTACCTAGCTCCATGGAACATGGTCCTTGAGAAGCTGATAGTCATTCAACTAATCAAGAAATTACCAAAATTTTATAGAATACCACAACTGAAAGATCCTTCTAGCATGCACAAATTCAAATCCATATCAGTTTTTAACAACAAATAAATTCCCTTATTAAAAAAGTATATGAACTTTGACACTTTTCTTACAAAAAGCCTGATTTCTTCTAATAGTTATACTAATGTCAGAAACCTGTATTTTAAGGCCTCTAAAATTATTAAATACTGGTAAACTGAGCAGTGTGTACTAAGCATCTGTCAATACTATACCTGGAGAGCTTCAAGACCAGCCTGGATTGCTGGTGCCAGTACTGTTTCTGTCTCACGAGTGTCAGCAAACATGGTCGGTATCTGTTCCATCAGACTATCAATAACCGCCTCAGATTCAGTGGGATCACACAGAAAACCCTCCAGTAGAGGCACAAACATGCCCTGTACATCCCCCACCACCATCATCTGTGGCTGAGCAAGACAACCCTGAAAAAATTTGAATTTAAAATGTTTTCATTGAAAGACCATAAATATTGAAAATATCACTGATCAACTGTGTGATGAACAAAGGTGATTTGAGAGCTGATCAGTCATGATCACATACATGTTGTGCAACATAACTATAATGAAAGACTGAGAAAAAACTATAATAAAGATGCTGAATATATCTAGTTAAAGCAAGTAATACTGTTGATGGATAAATGAAATGCATGAAAAAATACAGAAGTGAGAGAAAAATATGTCTTAAAGCTGGAAGTAATAAATGAAACTAAATACATTACACAGATGCTTCAAAACATACTTAACAGGACTTTTGCATATTTCCAATATAAATGAATACAAACACATAACAATACTAAGTATAAGATGCTATTAAAAATTTGAAAATACTGACACAAGCAAAATGGAATAGAACATAAAAGTTACATAAATTACAATATGAAATCTCCATATAATATATCTTAATTTAAGAGTTTCCCTCATTTAAAACTCAATTTCAGTAGTACCAGAGCTTCAAGGCTGTGATCACTTTAACCCTATAGAGTCCAGTGGGAATTACATGGCACATACTATCTGCGTTAACATTCAGTACCTCTGCAGTTTGTACACAAGAGCAGATTTATGGGTTTCATATGATTCTCAGAACTGAAGGTTCATTACCGTGTTCACAATAACCCACCACTAGTCTTGACACTGAGCCAGATGAGTACAATATACACTCCAACCATATTTCCCCAATATCAAGTTTAATATTATCCTCCCATCTATGCCTATGTCTTCCAAGTGGTTTCTTCTCTTCAGACCTTCCAATTAAAATTTACACATTAGTGCATGCAATACATACAGTGGGAATACCACATTTATAGTATGATCAATATATATACCAAGTGTAATGTCAATAAACAATGGACTTAATCTTCAAATATAATTTCATATCTCAGGACAACCTACTGGAGACCACGGATACAGCAGTTGAAAATTAGAGAAGAGAACAGACTGGACGAGATTTCATTTCACATGATGGAAAGTATGAAGATGGTTGGCTGTCTTCTAGGACGTTGCGCCACAGTCTGGTAATAGTTTACTTATGTTCCAGAGGAGTTTGCCACCTCCATCATCATGGCAGGGATCTTCCTGATGAAAGAGGCATGAAACACCTCTGAAACATTAGTAACTTCTACCAGACTAGAACAAGCAACAACCCAGAAGAAAGCCATCTTCAGAACAGACCAAAGACTAAAAAAATTGGAAACGTTAAGGAAGAGTGGAAATTAGCTCTGCAGAATAACACGCAAAACTGGAAATGTCCAACGACAACAGATTTTAACGTAAAGAGTATGTCAATAAACTAATCTTGCAACTGATGACATTTTTACAGATTATACCCCTTACCTTAATATTGTAAAAGTGCACCGTGTTATTATAGGTGATGAAACCGACCCTCATATTAGACTTTTCGGCTCCTTCATCCTTGGGTAGAAGTTTCACAATTTCTTTTATTTGGCTACAAAGAAGATGAACCAGTCCAGATTTTATGTTGTTATAAGACACATCGATCAAAAAGATGAGTGCTGGAGGTTTGGGGAATGTGTTGTTCTGAAATAGGACAAAAAAATCTCCGATGTCACATTGTTTTTATATTAAATTAACTACAACATTTTACTGAAGCAGTATTAAATGTCAGCACAATGTACTTATGGAATCACTTATATTGACCCTTCATGTATCAAATGAAACTATTACCATATGAAATAATTACATATCACATGTGCCTGAAAATGTGAATATGCAACAAGATAATCCAAAAATATTAATATAGGTTATAATCTGTGCACAGCCTGATTGGATTCTATACATTTTATCCTTGGACGATCGACAGAGTCCAAAAACCCAACAAAGCCAAATACATTTTAAGTTTCTTTTAAGGGATACAAAAAATAATCCAATGTATATCAAGATATATTCATATGTTCATATATATTGGTAAAAGTTTTGTGAATATCTCACTCAGCCCAAAATCGTTGAACACCATTATCTAAATATGGCCTACAAATGTTATCAAATAATTTTCTATCTTGTAGACATTAAACATAAAGATAAATTTCTCCCTGTGCTTAATCACTGTGCCATGAAGATTCCTTGGAGAACAGAGATAAAGGTTTATGCAACAGATTCTTAACCTTGGCACTAGTTGGAGTCGAGGGTTAGCATTACATTCCACCTAACACTGACGTTAATAATGTATATGAAATAACTCAGACAACCAATAGTGAATGTATATCATATAATTATATTTCCATATTTGTACCGCTGAAGTTACTGCTATGTCTATCATTAATCACCTCTTAAAATCCAATGCGGTCAAGAAACAGAAAAAAGATTATTCTAAAAATTAGACTTTAAATTAGATATTCATGCATCTAGCCTGAAAATACTAGAATTTTCAGAAACAACATCTATGTGATACAACATAAAACCATTTCTTAAAGAAAGTGTGACTTAGCATATCCAGTATGAAATTACTGAAGGCCAACAGTCAACTTACCCTACAATAATCTTCTGTGGCAACAAATTCAAATGCTCCCAGTATCAACTCTGGTCTCTCGAACCGATCCACCCGCAGACCTGTATGATCTAAATGCTGGAAGTACTCTGGAGGCACTGTCAACAATTATAGAAACAATTACTTTCATTCAAATTCTTTCTGTATTTGCATATTTTGTGCTATCACACTGCACGAGATTTTATTTCATTTGTTCCTTGTTTATTTCATCTGATATCCAACCCATTTAAGATTTCTGATGGCTGACTCTATATTCTTCAGTGCCATATTGCTAAGCACTATGCCAAATCTCAATAAATCCTTAATACTCATGTTTCACAGTAAAAATCAATTATAATTATATCAAACTGATATAAAAAATTACAATTTTGGTGCCAATTTTGTAAATCTTTCAGCAAAAGTATGAAATCTGATACTGAATACAAAATTAAAATTTTGTACAATAAAAGGGTCATAATGTATTAATATTTTTTGATGTAAGGTATATTAATATTACTAAAAGTATAATTTTCCCTATGCGTTGTCTCATCCATTTATTACATCCCTATATAACAAGACCCTTACCTTCTGTAGTGGCTTTGCAGAAAAGACAGTGGAAACGTCTCCCTCCATCAATGAATTGCATGAACGGACACATATACGCTTTACATCTGTTGCACCGAACAGGACCAATTTCTCCCATGTTTATAATTGGTGGCAAATATTCCTCATCTAACGTCCGAGCTAGAGGACTAACTACAAGACCAAATGGCACAGCAACCTGAAAAACAAAAGAAAGAAAATTCTAAAAACAGTATGCACAACATAAAATACATTACCATTGTTTTATTCTCTAGAAATCAAGGATTCAGTACCTGACTGTGTTTCCATCTTCAGTTTGTATGTTCCTTATCTCCTCTAAGCAAATATAAGGACAGTTTAAACATAATTAGGACTGGAAAATATCAACCGTTCCTATGAGTTTCTATATTAAGAAAAAGATTTGTGTGGCAGACTTACTTGCTTCATCATATCAATGGTAGCTGGAATATTGTACATTGAGCTACGAATATATCTAGGGCTAGCATTGCCTTCATCTCGGGTAATGAAGTTTGTAGTGACAAGAGGTGGTACCATCCCCTTCTGATTTGTATAGAAAATTCCTGACCTATTGCGTTGGTCATCTTCCATCACCTGAACCTGAAAGATCAAGAATGCAATGTCATTAGCTTCCTAATGCAATTCAAAAGCACAGGTCATAGAAAGCAAAGTGTGTAATGTTGCTTCTCCTATACAACATTTCAGCTCTCCTGAATTTCCTGCCCACCTTCCTCTAGCTCTTCTCATTTCCTTTCATGTTTACACATATTTTTACTTACTACCGCATAAAAAATCACAAGAATAACAGATGCTCTGAAAAATACTGTAAAATAATCAATGATTATACAGTAGGTTATTTATTAAGTTAATTTATTTCACACATTATAACGAAGTAATTCAGATAGCAAATATTAGAAATGTAATAGAGATTTTTTGATCAGTGCAACTCAAGTGTAAGCATCTTATAAGAAGACTCCAGTTACTTACAGGACTTGGCATATGATCAGGATCAAGACGTCTCGCAGGTTGTGACTGCATGCCTGGATGTGGTGGTTGCTGTGGACCCATGTGCTGATGAGGTGACGGGTAACTGGCAGCAGGACCCTGTGGCCCCATGGGTGGCTGCTGCATTTGAGGTGGTACTCCAGCATTTGGATGGTACATGTCCTATCGAAAAAATAACGCATTCTTGATAAAGGAGAATGTAGTAACAAAGAACACTAAATGAGCAGGAAATTAACAGATGTAAAATCAGAAATTACCCTGTAAATCTGGGAAACCTGCAACAGACTTTAACCTTGAGAAAAATTTTATTAGTTCAATTGTGGAAAATGCCATATATAGTTTTACACGAGTCCTGCATCAGTGCACAATCACCACTTAGTAAAAGAAAAAACACATGACAAAACTGATTTTCTTAAATTTATGGAATTTTAACTGAAGCTGGACATCACGTACCCCTGAAGATCTACCTATATGTTTAGATATACTGCAATATTCACTAGATTAAAAACTGTTTCTGACAAACCCAATACGTAACTCATACATCTGGGCACATACGACATCTTGTTACAATCATAAAGACAATAAAGCAAGTGGTAAAATATCCAATTAATTCCATACAGCAGATTCCATCTTGAGAAGCTGATAGTTTCTGAGTTGGAAATTGAAGGTTACTCATTTACTATGATTACAACAGCCCACCACTGGATACCAGTCTACACCATCCTATCAAAGCCACAGCATTACAACTAATTTCTTTAATATCTATTTTACTATTCCACACCATAAGACTATGTTTCCCAAAAGAACTCTTCCCTTCGAGTATTCCAATTAAAATCTTATATGCACTAATTGGCTCTCCCATGCATGCTACATCCCTGTCATAATTCATCCTCCAAGACTTGCTAAAGAATAGAAATTATGAAGCTAGTTACTACATAACTTTTCTGTCTTCTGGTTACTTCCATTCTCTAATGTCCAAAAATTCTCTCCAGCATCCTCAATGTTTTTATCATGGAGTGGGATATCAAGTTACCTACTCATATAAAGCAAATATCTCTGATGTCACAATAGTATCAATTATCTCATCATAAAGACAGCTAATAACAGCATTCATGAATGACAGGTATGTTACCCATTCCTGTATGATGTACAAAATAACATTAAAGATGTGTTTCACACTGTTTTCACATTTTAGCTTGCTTAAATTTAACTAGCCTCCTGATTTCCACCCAGTAATGTTATGGCCCCTATATTTCATTCTAGGACTCGAACAGAACACAGAACTGAACATAAATTCTCTCTTGCACATAAAACAATCACTTACCAGAGATGGGTATGACTTCCCTGTTGGTGGACCTGGTTGAGTGAGAGGTGGTATAGTTCCTGACTGAGGCATGCCTCCAAATGGAGGCAGCATACCTCTATGTTGGGTAGGGATACCTCCAGATTGGGGTGGCATACCTCCAGACTGGGATGGCATACCTCCAGGATGTGGTGGCATACCTCCAGGATGTGGTGGAATACTTCCAGGATGTGGTGGCATACCTCCAGGATGTGATGGCATACCTCCAGATTGGGGTGGCATACCTCCAGGATGTGGTGGCATACCTCCAGACTGGGATGGCATACTACCAGGATGTGGTTGTATACCTCCAGATTGGGGTGGCATACCTCCAGACTGGTATGACATACCTCCAGGATGTGATGGCATACCTCCAGATTGGGGTGGCATACCTCCAGGATGTGGTGGCATACCTCCAGACTGGGATGGCATACCATCAGGATGTGGTTGTATACCTCCAGATTGGGGTGGCACCCCTGTTGGAGGCACACTCCTGTGTGCTACAGGTATGTTTCCACCCTGAACAGGTATATGAGGTTGTGGAGGGCCTCCTATAGGCCCTCTTCCAGGTCCTGGTGGAGGACCCATAGAGCCATTCATATACTGAGATAGTGGCAAGGACCCATGCTGTTGCTGTCCAGGGGGCTGAAAAGGTTGATCTGGAGATGATGTGGGAGGTGCAGGACCTCCATTGATACCTTGTGGAAAGCTGCCTGGAGGATGATAAAAGTTTGCTGGTGGGGAACCTAGAGGCTCACTACCAAAGCCAGGTTTTGTTGGAGGTCCACTAGAATAATTCTGAAAAAATAAATTCTCAAATTCTGTATATGAAGTTGTCATATGAACTAATAAAATATGTTACATTTTTCAAAGATGTAGAGTAAAAAATGTGCACAATATAAAGCGAAATTATTCGAGAGGCAACAAAAAAAACCTGATACACATAGAAATACAACATACAGTACCATATACAATGAAACTAATGCTTTGTTTTGAATGCATCTTGCCTGAGGGCCAAGTTAAAATCCATTGTATTTGGACACATAGTTCATAAATCCAACTACAAAAAGTGCAATGTTGTGGGCAAGTGGTTAGCACTCCTGATATCATCAGAGATTTTTGCAATCCTGACCGAGGGTTTTCATGGTTTTCCTCAGTCCCTCTAGGCAAATTCCAACATAGTAACCTTAAATAAGACCACGACCACTTTCTTAAAGACCACCACTGCGTCATTTTCCTCATGAATTTTATTTCTGCTGCTGCTGTGATTCCACTTTCTCATTTTCAAACAGTATAAGCTTCCTTCTATAAGGGCCATGGGTCATATTAAGTCTTGTAAACTATCACGCTTGCATGCTTTTGAGCACAACTGGTTTTGAACACTAAGTTTATTATTTCAACTGCTCTTCTGTAAATCAGAATGTTTTCAGAAAGGTAATTTCACTTTCACATGTAATATATTATATTTAAAACAATTAACTTGCTCAATAACTTTGTTACAGGCACAATATTTGCTGTAAATGGGGTCTTTCCCTCGAAAAGCCATTATTTTAGTCTTTACAGTAGCAATCTTAATGTTAAAGAAATGTGCAATGGAACAACTTACAGAAATCTGAACAGGTGGTCGTGATTGTCCACTTAAATTCATCCCTGATAACTGAGTTCCTAACTGACTTGGAGCTGATGTTGCTGGTGGCCCCATTATTGGTGGTTGTGGTGCAGGATGAGGTCCACGGGGTTGAAAACCTGGTCCTTCATAACAAGAAAGCATATTCTGGGGTACTACAAGAAACGTAAATTCACAATAACAAAATACTGTAACATAGTAGAATGAAAGTACTTTAACATAAACTGTAAGATTTTCAGGACAGTAAAAATGAGGACTGTGGTCTTCTTGGTTATAACACAGTGCAGCCTTGCAGGTTACATAGATACACAGTTGTATAGTCTTTGTAGGTTGCTACTTACATTTCAGAAGAACATATCACCTCCATCTTCAGACTATAAAAATTCTGCATGAAAATGAATGCAGTATGTTCATTTTAAATGCTGGCAACCACCTACAAGCCTGCATACAAAAGATAAAAATCCCGAGTTCTTCAACATACTACAAAATGGGGATGCATGGAGAAGAAAGGAAATGTAATGCAAAAGTAGTGACTAAAGCACATGACCAACCTTCTGTAAAGTTTTCCAGCTTCTATTCAATGCCCTCTTATGGAAAATTAGCTCTTCATTCATGCAGTGTTTTTAAAAGTGCATCTACCATGTGAATAACTGTATAAAGCTCTGCTGGCGAAGTGAAACTGTATAATATGGTTACAACAATGCCAACAATTTATCTTTATTGTGGAAGGGTACAGATGTCAGAGTACTATAATGTTAAGCACAAAAGACAGTCACTTTAAACTTGGTTCATGATAAATATGGTCCATCTGTTGCTCTTAGATTTAAACATTTCAAACTTTTTTGTTCACAATAATTAGCATTTGTATAAATCAGGAAAGTAGAGGATGTAATTGATTTTGATTACATAATTTCATAGTATAAAATATGTGAGGATGCGTCTGACACAGACTACAAGCTCATGGAAACAACTGTGCAATGAAGAACGAATAAAGTGTCAGGGCCGGTCGGAACAATCTATTGGCACAGACTACTAAATAAAAACTTCACTGAAGATATGAAGAAGTTCACTGGCAATGATGTTCTGGAGAGCAGATCATGGTACCATTACAAAAATAAGAAGTTACTTTTCAGGTTAGCTATGAAGTTTGGTTTGCATTAACATTCATAATAAATCAGTACAATGATCCAACTAAAAAGTAAGTAACCAATATATACCTTCAATTCTAAAAATTTAGAGCTAACAATTTATTAAAAAAGTGATAACTCTACAAAATTCTTATGCATCATTATCATTTGTGATGATCATAAAAAAGATGAAAACTATTTTTAAAATTCTTAGTTACTGGATATTAGCTATTACTCAAGCCATTACTGCCATATGTGCATGTTATTTACACCTAGCAAATAATTAGCCTATTTACAAAATTAAAATAACTAGCTCAACTAAAAAGATGTAAACAGCCTCTGCCAGCAGTAAAGTTTCACATGGACAACATACCCATAAGATTTAAATTTGTCAGGATAATAAAACACAAAACAGTTTCATGTATGGAAAATTGCAATATGAAAACTATAATACATATTTACTATAGTAAACACAGTCATTCTGATGGCAAATTATAAGATTTCCAAGGTTATGAAAAGTCAAGGAAATACAGCAGAATGGCACCCTCAAACTCAAGACATTCTATAACTGTTACTGTGTTAGGCAATACAAGAGCCAGATCTTGCTATGGGATTCAAAACACAAACTAATTCTAACTGTAAGATAAATCTGCATACCTATGGGAGGGCCTGCCGGCCCTTTCACCATGTTAGATCCACTAAAGTCAGGGTGATGAGAGCTTGCCATGGGGCCTCCAGTCATCATTCCAGGACCAGCAGGCATAGGTCCAACTGGTGCAGGTATGTTACTGTTAGGGGATGGGGTCACTTGTGGAGGTGGTACCATTTTCCGAGGTCCTGGAGGGCCAGGTGGGTGCATGCCCCCAGGTGCTGGTAGTCCAGATGGTGGTTGAAATCCTCCTGGTGTACCAGATGGCGATGGTCTGGGTCCCCCATGTGGAGTATTAGGATATACATTTTGTGGTGGACCAAACCCTGTACCTGGTGGGGCTCCATGTTGCTGCTGTGGTTGCTGGGGTAGATATTGTGGATTCATGTTTAATCCACAGAGAATTCTGAAACCATGGTTTTCCATCACTAAATACCACTACGTAAACTACATTCAAGACCATACCCCACTCTAAAGAAAAGTTTCTCCTCTTTCTTAATCTAAAATTAATTACCCCCTTTAACCTCTTTTTGAGATGTCGACATTGTACAGTTATTTAAAGTTCTGATACTGAACATTGAACGGCATTTGATGAAACAGTCATATTTCCTATACAAAACTGCTGATGCAGTTTTTTACACGAGTAAATAATACTCACACAAATGACACTAAAAAGTTTGTACAATCACAACAGCACTACAACCATACTTTATTCCAACTGGGTTTGCCACGTAAGGCTCCACTACGCATGCGTATAACTGGCCACGTCAATCTTAACCAAACGATATTACGTTCTACATCGTATTAAGCAACAGATAGTGCGTATTATAATATATAAATTATACACATAAAATTAAAATTCAACTACCCAATTTTTGGATAGTTTTAAGACAGTTAATAGACTTACATTTGAAGTCAACCAGCATGGATAACCAGAGTGTACGTTTTGTCATACACGTTGGCACTAATGCTAATAAAGTTAAACTCATGGAAATGAGGACATTATAAAACATGTTATTTAATCACAGATTTTATATCTTGTAATTTCTTAGTTCAATATCACAATAAGTAAGTGAATGATTTGATTTACAATTAATCCAATATATTACATTACATATGTGCTTCAATTTGTAGCGCTTGCGTTGGTAATATGTATGACGTGAGAGTCACCAGAGTCATCTAGGAAGAGAAAGGTTTAACACATGAAGATTTCTGTCTTCATACTCACCGCTGTGATAATCTCAAATCATACGTTTAACACATGGTTACAGCGAATTTTATGACCATTACCAAAAATAAAATAAATAAAGTAAAAACTATTGTTCCGCCGGGCAATGGAAAAGAAACTAAACACGATTAAAACACTAATTAAGACTTATTATGTGCCACTTTCCGTTAACTTTTATTACTGACTTACTGCTACTTTACAAGAAGCACATGAGACTCGCTTCATCGAACTGCTTGTTTCAAACCGTTAAGTAAGACACTTACATTAATAAAGATTAGGCTTCGTTTTATTTAGGGTCAAAGTTCTTCTCACAGACCACCGAGGACTGCAGTATGTATGCCCTTCATTAGACGATTGTCGGTGTGAGCTATGGTGAAGTTTTTCATAAATGCTGGCTGCCGAAGATCATCACAGCTGGAAGTTCTCTGTCAGTGAACTAATTTTACGGGCTGGACTCTAAGTAACAGGAACTTTTCACTTCGCCATCACGGCTCCAGAGGTCACTCAACCTCTCATACCACGGATTCAGGAGTGAAACGGCAGAGTTAGCCATTTATCTTCATCTAGCGCGGAGGTTGATATGTGTAGGTTTTCCTCGACGTAACCTATACGCCTTAAATTCGTAACAGAACTCTTTTCTATATGAAGGGTGCTAAGATTGTATACACAGATCGCCATTACAAAGTGAAGATGCAGTACTTACCAAGAAACACCACCGAAAGATAATGATAAATTCTGTTGACGGTATTCCACAACAATGCCGATTAAACAAACATAAGGTGACATTGTTGATGACGTCATTTTTTGACGACAACGAGGAATCACAAATTTTTATAGTACCAGCAGTTCTTGTTCAGTCAACTACTTACGTCCAGCCCCACCCCTGCAAATCTTCGTCTTAAAATCGATCAAAAGTCAGTTTTCATGATAGTTTCGTAATCGTAATATATCGAATGAGTATCAGTTTACCTTGCAGGAGTTGTTAGAGTTGGTACTTCAAATACTTGATAACGTCTTCTTTCACTTTTCTGATGTTTTAGGCCAACTGTCAGTCAATATTCAAGAATGCGATGTGCTGCTTCTGGAGCAGTGATAATGCGACTGGGTTGATAATTTTTGATTTCTTTGTTGTGAAGCGTTATTTGTTTACTCTGCATTGTTGTGTTGTACTCGGCATTGTTGTGGAACACAACAATGCCGAGTAAACAAATATCTGTTGACATTGTTGATGACGTAATTTATTGACAACAACGAGGAATCACAAATTTTTATAATAGAAAGAAGATCGCCTTTCGTATAGGATTGCATATGTACACTGTGACTGAAGGTTCCAATCTCGAAAATGACATGTCATATAACGAAAATTCACCAATGGTTTTCATATTCAATATATTACGGTACCACATTCCACTAGGAGCATAGGAAGAAATGTAAGGGGGTGGGGGGGGCAGATAAGAAAGGAACAAAAATTCTACGAGACAATGGCAGCTCTGACACTGTTATGTGGAAATAAACAAGACACTACAATGGGTCAATCAGGAAAATATGTAATTGTATCATGCAAGGGATGTACAAGAACACACTTGAAAAATATAAAATTAAGGAATATAGAGCTTGGAGGCTTCCATCATACGCGATGAGGAAGAAGAGACATTGACCACCCAGGAAAGAGATAGAAAGCTGAAGCCGGAACAGGTAGATTTCCTATAACCTAAAGTAAAAGCGATGTTGATGATGAGAAAAGTGAAGTTATTTGTGAATAATATTATACGGGCTGACCGTAATAAAGTAAAGGGAGCAATCAGTATGTTAAAATAAATAAACAAAAATCTCACCTATCACTGGAATCAAACATGACTTCTCCCATCAAGAAACATTTTTACACTTATTAATGACACTCACTGGAGATAATAATGTAAAAGCATAAACCAATTATCGATTTCATGTTCAGACTGGTCCGTATTCGCTAATGGATGAACCATGGAACAAAGCGAGTGAATGGGTGCCGAAATACCACGTGGTAATAATGGGGGTTATGGACTGGGTACATAGGGGAAAGTTACAGCTTATCCAACATCAAATAGGATGCGGACAAAGGAATTATTGAACTTCTAAGTGAAGAGAAGAACCACACAGAGAATATTACAATACGAGAAAAGTATTTTAGTACAAAAATTAACAACGAAACTGTTAGTAAAATTCAAGCTGTAGAAATTATATTTGTAAATGACGTAGCAGATTACACAAACTTGAAAGGAAACATGTACGGAAGGAGCTAAATACTTATTCTGTAAACGAGCGAACAGATGATTACAGAGTAATATGACCAATGCACATGAACAAAATGGACACTGACAGATTTCTAAAATTAATGCTTTGTTAGGAATTCAAAAAATATATATAGTTACATAGGAAGAGAGTTGAAAAGATAGCCGTAAAGTGGGATAGGAGTTGGACTCTAGTCCATACGGGCATAACAAGGAGATTAGTACACCGAATTCTATGTTCTGACTTCATGCAGCTGTGGCTAAGATTCCGTTTTAATGCTGTGTAATTTGTTTCGCCGGTGGCACACTCCATTGCTAGATCAGAGATCCCACCACGACCTTACACTTAATTTACCAGCAAGTCTCAAAGCACAGGTCATAAAGTCCCATACAGTGGAAACTGAAATTAAAACACAAATCTTAGCATTTTCAGGGTAATAACTCAAATGGTGAAAATACCGAGATATTGGGCGATTTCACTGACCGTACAGGTAAATGACAGGATAGTACCTCGGCATATTCCAAAACCATTTTTCGAATCTTTTCCAATTCATTCATTAAAAATCAGCCTACCATTTGACACTGCAAAATCTAAGTAATTTAAAGCCACCATTAATTAAACCAAGAAAAACTAACCGAGGGTATATGCTAAAACTAATCAGATTTTAATTAGATATGATAAGACGATAATGAATCTAGACGGATCTGGAACTTGACAATAATGTTCCCGTAATCATTTTTTTATCACATACGAGGCTCTGGAAATTGAGTCATGACTACATGATAATTGCAGTCTGTTGGTGTTAAGAAAAATCCACTGTAATAATTAGATTAGGTTACACGTAGAACGAAATTGCATTTTCAAGTTTTGAACATATGTGTTGGCAGTCATTTTGGCTGTACCCCTTAATTAAGAATTAAATTCTGTCCTGTATAAACCATGAAACAGGCAACTCACTCGGGTTATCGGTCATCTGGTCGGATTTGAACTAGGCATCCCCGATATGAAAATTAGTCTGCTTACCAAATTGGATAATTTATTATTATTAATGTATTTTTGTGTTGTACATTTTATTAGTGTTTGCCTTTTATAGGTTTTTTGCTGTTGGCAAACACTCCGAAGTGAATTATCGGTGCGTGCAATAATTAAAGACTACATTTGAGCTTCGGCGTTCTCTAAACATCGTTACTGCATATTCTTCAACAGGATTGTCTGTCAGCTGGTCGTCTCATTATTAAGCACTCGTTGTATAAAATAAAGGCACATAGGAGTGATCGCGTCTATCGCCCGCATGTTTCAACTCGAAAACAGCTCGACGAATTTTCACCAAACTCTGGTACAAACATTATTGCGACTGAGGCCCAAGCCAGATTTTTAACAAGATAGCGAATTCAGAACCTTGTCAGTCTGGCACAACGCTGGTGACATTTAATACAGGATCCTGAAATTATGAATGGCACCAGACAATTAGAAAATATGCAAATGTTGCCAAGATTTTTTTTTAAATGTAAAATAGCAACACGACAGTTGTGTAAACAAATCTCTTCAGCTTTACGTTTCACAACGACAACTATGAACAAGTTGAGCTATGCATGTGTAATTTGGTATAAAGACAGGTCATGAATATCCCTACAAACTAAGCATGGGTATTATTCGTAAATAAAAAAAAACTAGAAATGATGCCGACAAATTTATCGTAGACAGAATCTGTGTACCAGTTAAGTTGGCCCATAAAATATTATAATAATGTTCTGTGACATATTGAAATTTCAAGCAATAATAAAAATGTGGCCCGAATAATATTAAATCGCATGACATTCTATGCACTAGCCTAGAACGCTAACTCATGAGCTACATATCACTGTAATACGTAGTGCACAAGAACAATTATCACTGCCGGATATAACTGACACTTGGAATTTTATTCTGTTGGATTCATTAGTCACTCTTATCTGCACATAACACTGACACGTAATAATTAACAATTAATTTTGGGAGATTTCTTATCAGATCAATCACTGTAAGACTTCAAATTGTTATCTCACTTCCCAGCGTTACCTCGACATACACAATGTAAACACACGTGTACATGTACATACACAACCAGGAGAATTTACAAGTAGAGGCGCAAAGAACGCCTATGGACACTGTGTCCTCCCGTACAGACAGCAGTTTTCCAATATTGCTATATTTATAACTAACTCCATATATATCTACGCACGTCTCCCAAGTTAATTATTTCTTCCTTTCCGATTTTCCGTCAAAAAGTTTTGACATTAATTTATCAATTATCCCATGCTTCGACCATCTCATTCGTTTCGATTATTGGTCGAAATAAAAACTTCCTCTCTCTTAAATCAAAATATTCTCCTTAGCTCTCTGTTCTCAAAAACCATCAGTCTACGTTCTTCCTGTGAAGTTCTAAACCAATATAAAAATGATGAATGACATGTAATCCGAAAATCATGGTCAGTCTGTCGAAAAATGTGAGTTCCAAGATCTTGGCCGCTTGATGTCACTGCTAGCACGGCGCTTGGTGCTGAAGAGTGGGGGAGAAAAACAGTTGCGGGCGTCGCGGCGCCAGGCGAGCGCAGTGGGTTGAGTGTTGCCTACCAGGGCAGGGGCAGTGGTGAGACAAGCAACAGCTCCAGCCGGGGAAATTGTGCAAAAAATTAAAAGAAAAAATTTACAAGGAAGGAACGTCATTCAGTTTCCATTTACAAACATCACATTATAACTGCCTTTATACTGAACTTTCCCGCTTGAAAGACGACGCAGTCAGTGATTAAGATAACCACATTATTTTATTTAAAATGCAAGATGTTAATGTGATAGTTAATTGAAACTGATAGAAAGGAACCTAACCAGTGATTGGAACGAAATAAGATTTGGTTACACATACAAACTAATTTTTATTACGTTAGTATCATGTCTAAAGCTGTGAATATTTAATGCTTTATCTAAATAACGCAATATATATATAACTATTTTTAAAAGGTACTCGCAGGCAAGTGAATGATTTGTGTCAGTGGTTAATTAGTCACTGTTATCAGTCAATTATTTTAACACTTGTTACATGTGTGCGCATAAATCTACAGTATATGACAGTCGACTGAAAGCAGCAACACAAGAGCGAAGGTTTACATGTCTTTTAATTTCAGCATTCAAATGCCAAATTAAATCCCATTCTAAATGAACGCTTTAATCACTGCCAGTGAAAAGATAGCAAGTAAATCTACCTTCAGCAAGTTGACCGAATAAGTTACAAGTCATAAATAAGTTCTCGTACAAAGTTTTGATTGTATTATTTTCATATCCAGATACAAATATACAGTGATATTAAGGTGAAACTGAGACTCTCAGTTCAAAAAATAACTTGAACTTGTCGGTTAACTACGTGTGTTTGTGTGAAGTGACTGAGAAAATACAGGATTCTTTTATCAGAAACAGCGACATATCCTACATCAAGATTCTGCGCTTTGCAAAGGTGAGCCCTACGTTCTTCTGTTATCTGCAATCATGGAGTTCTGGTGGTGGCCTTGTGGTAAGAGGTTAAAGTCTCTGAACATCACTTTTTAGTGTAAAAAATAAGCAGTTGACATGACATTTATTTTCAACATTGTCCATCGTCTTAAGTTTTAAGATCTAAAGTCGTGACCGAGTCGTCAGCGCATCTGATTCGTACTACGGAGGTCTCAGATTAAAATCTCGACTAAGAGATGCAATCCTGACTGACATTTTTCGTGGTTTTTGTCAGTCCCACCAGGAATATGCCAGATAGTAACTCAAATCAGGACACGGCCGCTTGTTTCGAAGAACATCCTATCATTCGACGCTAAATAGTCTGAGCTATTACCAACGTCGTCAAATAAATAACTAATATACATTAAGTTTTTTTAAGACGGTGGATAAGAATGAATGCTACTGAATCAAATGGAATAAGACAGTATGCTTCTAAAAATTATAACTGAATTATTTTGTTGTAAACTATTCCCTCCCATTTAATTTAACGGTCTACAAGAAATGCTTAAAAATCAGATCAATTTACTTTGAATTTTAGGGCTCTTTATTGGGACCCTGAATTGTAAAAAGGACTCTCCTGCATGGAATTTATCTAAGCGAAGTTCACATTACAACCGCATAATAAAGACCATCATAACTGTAATCCTCATCAAATGTTATTGGGCCTATCAACCGGTGTACGTTGCACTAGCAGAATCTAGGGAAACCCCGTCCAGATTGCCCAAGGCCCAGGTCTCACTACTTATAGAAGCTAATCCTCTCTAAAGACCCAGAGATTATACGACATCTGGGCTCCATACGGAGACATTGATAATGGCTACCAGTAAGCTGAGAAAACAATAAGATTTTTCTAGGTAGAATAATGTACCGCATGGGAGATTCAGGGCTTCTAGCAGATTAAGTGAACGGGGATGCACAAAACATCAGAAATAGAGGCGGGGAAGCTGTCGGTTAGGCACCTGCCCCATTTACAAACTTACATGCATAAGAAAGACCAGAAACGCATACAGCATTTTAGTTTTAAAAGCCTGAAGTGAGGAGACCACTTGGAAAACCTACATGTAGTTGGGAACGTAATACTAAAATGGGCCTTAAAACAAACAGGATGTCAGGATGTGGACTAAATTCATTTGGTTCAGTGTAGGATCCAGTAGCGGGCACTTGTAAAAACAGTGATGAACCTTAGAGTTTCATAAATGGCGGCGAAGTTCTTGACTAGCTGAGAAAATTTCAGTTTGTCGTGAAAGGTTCTGTTTTATTGAGTTGGCTGAACTTGTATTACGCGTAGGAAATAAAACAAGTACAGACTCTAATCTGGGTATGAGACATAAAGGTTTAAACGTTAAAACGAAACTATAAACTCAAATTCCTTCCAGAACTTATTCTTTACAGATAACACTGAAGCATGGAATTCTCGTCTCCTCATCCATTCCTAGCTCACAATCTGGATTTACGCTTACATCTATTCTACGAGCTGATTGTGTGGTTCAGAAGTGCCTCGTAACGGTAACAAACTGTAGCCAGCAAACTAGTCCCGCCCGTAAAAGACAAAATTCGACTTTTCCCCTGGATTGTGTAACAGGAAAGCGAATAGTACAGCTTCGGTTTTGTTCTGTTTGTACTCCTGATCTATAGGTAGCCAGCAAGTAACTGCATTTAAAATTTGCATAAAAAGCTATCAAAGAATGATTTCCCCCACTGCCAGGAATTTTCACGAGCAATCCTGTGATTAAGTCTATCCTAGATATTCCTCTAGGCAGTTTATATTTGCACCAACCAATTACTCTTTTTGGGTTTCCCAGAGAAGCAGGAAAAATCGAAACTACAGATGTCGGTGCCAACCCCATGCGCGATATAGACGTCAAAGTGACATTCGCAGTGAAATTGGATTCCATGACAGTGTGAGTGACGCTGCATTTCAGGTCCTGGGTTTTTCTCAGTATTTGCTATTATATAAACTTTCATACTGTCAGGCTACTTTATAAGCCATAAGCAATATTGAAACCATTTAAATTTACCTAAATTTTTATACTCCTTACTGAGAACCCAACACTCCGTTACTCTGTTAGCCAAGATATTCTCCGCCCTTTATGAAACCTGAATTTCAATTATCATGGCTAAAAGAGCCCATCACTATACCTTATCCTCAGCCAATTAAATCTAATCTTCATCCTCACAGTCTATTTAAGGTCCATTTCATTAACCTCCTAGGTAGCTTAGGTCTCCCAGAAATTTCTAATTCTGTAATAATCTATCAATTTATTTTACGATCCGTCTCATAGAGCGAATTTTAATTCATATTTAACTTCCATTTCAGCCGTCTATAAGGTTCACTTTTCGCTGCAATACGAACCATTGGTGCAGGAAATGTTTACCATTTGATTTAACTCAAATTCTAAGTCGTAATAATATAACAAACAATCTCCAGAGCACGAACCTTACACAGGAATCACATTTGTTGCCTGGGAAGTGGAATGACGGTAGTGACAAAACACAGTCGTAAAAGTAAATGGAAAGTCATCTGTTATTTTCAGTTGAAACGTTCAATGAGGTATCAGAAACGTTAACTACCGAGAATTGTTAAAACGTCAACCCGAGACCCTTCACTTGCAATGCAATGTCCGTATCGCTAACGTCTATAGATACTATAGCATCGTGGCATAAGTGCATAGTCTTTGTTTAGGAGCCTGAATAATTTTGTAACTGCAACAAGTAATTTACATGCAGCTAGAAAATCCTTACTACTACAGCGGCGATGTCAGTTTGTATTATCTGCATGTCATATTTGAGTTTACAGGCAAAACAAATGCCTAAATAAACACACAATTTAAAGAAACTCAATAACAACAAATTTCACTTTAAAATATTTCTCATTCACTAAATCGTTCGCCAACTCACTGAATCACACATCACTTATTTACCATTCAATCCTCATTCATTTTCCCACTCACCTTCGTGTCTTTCCTTTCATTCATCTGCACACACACCAACTAATTCATCCACCAATTCATTCGCCTGGCATTCGGATCTACTGTCATTTTAACATCTGTACTCAGAAGCAACCAGAAACAAATTCAACTTACTGCGAGTTAAAAATACCTTCCACCTCGTAGTTCAATCTGAATTCACAGCCATGCAGTAACATGGTTAGGGCTGATGCTGTATTCTCTAACCACAGGACTTCGAGGTTGAAGAGTTAGATTACAGAAGTTGGCTGCTTACATCAACATTTTCACGTGTTACTTATGGCACAGGACTTCAACCATGCACCATTACCCCACACATTTCTCGGAACAATTACGAAAACTTTCGGCACATGTAAGCAGATTTTTATTAAATTTCGCTTACAAAGTTTTGATTAGAAAGCCTCATACTAAAAGGCCTCTCGAGAATAAAAGATATGAATGGGAGAAAAACAATAAAATGGAACGAGCAGCTACAGAGAACGAGCGCTTTGTAAATAAGGTGATGAAATCGATAAAAGAGAATTTCTTGAATAGTAAAAGCCATCAGTTATTTGCACGTCAAGCGATTACTCGGCTAATTAGTTACTTATTCGTTTAGTTATTCTTTAAAACAGCCGATTAGCTTTACTGGTGGGAAATCAAATCTCACGCTGCAGTCAGAGGCATGCTGACTTATACAGATCAGTCAGCAGTGAAGCGAAGGAGATTATGATGGGCTGAAAACTTAGCTGGGACAGAATAATATCACTTTCCATCCATTTTAGGACAAAGGAAAAATTACCTTAATAAAAATTTACGTTTTCATGAACTCATTATTCAGAGTTTTTGCTTTTAAATGGTTCTGTCAGCAGAATTACTTTATTTTCTTGTTATAAAATTTTGTATCGATACTTTATTATTAAGATCATTTTTGCACATGTTCAAACACTGGCGATTTATGTGGCTATTTATATTTGTCCTGCTGAAAGTACCGATAAAAACTTTCATAATAGTAAAGCGATTAAAACCGCAAGAAAATCTAAAGAAAAAATCATTTTAATATATCCATTAAAACGTTAATTTTTAATCAAGGCTTGACCTGTAGATAAAAATAACGCATTCTCTCTAAAATATAAGTGTGATACTTCTCAGAATCATAAAAGCCTCTTATTTCAGACAGGTTTAATTTGTTTTCATTAAACCTGGCTCTTATAATGAATGAACTTCGTGACATATATGTCAGAAGTCGGCTATTAATGAAGGCCGCTCTTAACAAGGTTTAGGAGTAAATGCAAATCATAAAATTTGTACGCTTGCACCTTGAATGGGAATTTACGTACCTATTCCCTGATTAATTTTTTTCATAACTAGAAGCTTGAAAGCAATTCCAAGCAATTAAAAACAAGTGATTTGAATCTGGGAGTAGATAACACCTGTATTTCTTGTAAAATCCAATGATGAAGTCTAATATACACATTACATTCCTCATAGATCCATTTCCGTACCGCATTTTATCAAGCCTTTAGTGTTACAATATTCATGATGAGAGAAAATAATTACAAACGTATAACTGACAAGGCATAAAAGTTTACTATAATAATAATAATAATAAACAATTGCAATGGATAAAGATCATATATTTGGTAGGATGAGGTTTTCATGGAGGTGAGTCTGAAGATGGCTGTCTTCTGGGTTGTAGCGCTGTGTAGTCTGGTAGAAGATTATCAACGTTTCAGAGGTCCTTGCTGCCTCTATCATCAGGGCTCATCGCCCTGATGATAGAGGCAAAATAGAAACTTGGAAAATAAACCCGTCTTGGGTGTAAAATATAATAATCTCCAACGTAAGCTCGCGTGCAACTTTTTTTTTACTTCCATCAGTCAGTTTTCCCCTTCTAAAGTAAATCCTTCCACACGAACTTGTCCGGGTAGCGCAACAGTATAATTCGTGATGATTGTGAGAAAGCACGCTTGTGAAGTCCCAAGGAACCCCGTGGACTTACTTACTACGTGTTCACAAGACAGGACAGGATGTTTCGAACTGAGTGCCAAGGTCTGTCTTCAACGCTTAGAACGGCATGAGAGAATGATTACACGCCTGTAACGAATTTACAAAAATGTGTCTGTCAGCTTCCCGATGTCTGTCCGTCCGTATATATGAAGTAACAACTGAAGAACTGCTGAAATAACTTTCATTAAACTAGATAATGGGGAGATTTTTTCTTAAATTTGTCACCACATTGGAATTTTTGTTAAAATCGGACAACATCAATGGAGACTTTACATGAACATCTAGATATGTTTTTGCGCGTGGAAGTGATGAAGGGGAATCCTCAGCCAGACACCCCTGCCTACGCTAAAGTCATTGACTCCAGACATTTTTAATGTCATGAGTGCCATTTGCAAAGGCATAAAAATACATATCAGACAACATTCATGAACTGAAAATATGCAGTCTATAAAAGAGCGAATGTGTAAGAATTGTTACTCTATGCGTATATTTTCTACTTTGTTTACAGTACAGAAGAGCTAATAAAGTAGATTCATTCCTTATTATTCAGTAAGTGTAATTTATAGAAACTATAACGCTCCACAACCGTTATTTTGAAAACAAAACTGATTAGAGGTAAATAAAGAGCCAATAATACGTCACCTCTAAGCCCAAAGCCATGAAAAACGAGGTTTAATTGTGGAAATTACATTGCAGTATTTATTACATACTTTTTGGTATTTTTAATTATCATTTCAAATATAATTACACAAAATATGTTATCATAAATATAGGTTATGTAGGGCACATTTTAAATCAATATTCTTTAACCACCTTATATCATGACCTTCAGGGTAATTTTATTACCTATTTTTGCAATTAGTTATCATGTAAATTAAAATATATTGAAACAGGACAAACATCTTAACGATGTATAAAATTTGAGGGTCTCCCGCGGTTTTAAGAACACAGTTCCAGAATCACTCTGCTATATTTCTAAATCTACCTCTTGGCTTACACAAACGTGTAATCGTCTACTCGGCGCAGTCTTCGATTTATTCACATTATACAAAATAAATAATAATAGATAATATAATTGCTTCTATTCAGTATAAAATAAGGAGAAACAAGCTTTCGTTTAAAAGTAAATATGATTTAATGCGTTCGTCCTTTGAGATTTTATAAAAAAACTCATGTTCAAAAATTTTAAAATTCAAATATTAATTCCGCTGAATAAACAAGAAAGAACTAGTCGATGCGTTAAGCGTGTTTCAATTGATGACTGTTAACTTGATTCGGCCATGAAAATTTTAATGAAATTATTCATAATGGATGAAGATTTAATAACATTTCAAAGAAACGCTTTCGCTTCCATCAAAATATTATATTTTAAATAGAATTTTATGAAAAGTTGCCAAAGTAAAATTAATAAAAATGTTGATTATATGGAGGCATGTGACAAGTCAGCATACTATATTTATGTAAGACATTGTTCAGTCTCTCGTGCATTGTTGACTCTACACCGTAACTGGTCGTTACAATACCAACATTTCCATCGCAAAAAGTTTAACATCGCTAATGCCGCTAGAAATTAAACTAAACCACAATATATATGTCAATATAATGGCAATCAGTCACCCGAAGACGGGAGTACAGCCAAATTCCGAAACGTCGTATGTATTAAATACACCTCAAATTACAGACCAGATTAATGTAGTAGCGGTAAGACACTGGATTTTATTCAGGAGTTCCCGGTCTAGGTTCCATGATTGTTAGTGGCTGTCATGACAGGTTTGTTGTAATTTTTCTGAATCTCTCTCCAGGCAAATGCCAAAATTGTGCCTTTAAGTAGGCCACGGCAAACATCTTACAACATTCTGCATAGGCCTACCATTAATGATCATCTTCTCGACTAATTCGAAGCTACGGAGTGTCCAACATAAATGCAGAACTATGTAAATTTCTGTATTAAGGAAAGTTCTGAGTGCATATACTTACATGGTAGGGTAATATTAAATATTAAAATGCATCTAAAAAGGTGCCAGGATGTGTATTGGATTTATCTTGCACCGGGAAACCGTAGTGCATCTAAATAATATTTAAAAATTCAGTCAGTACCCCAAAGAAATCCCAACACTTCTCCAATGCGTTGATGCTGCTTAAGGAAATAGCCCTTGTCTACATTGAGAATCACAGGAAACTCATAAATATAAAATGCAGTCACTTAATGTCAATGTAGATGGTACATGCAGGTATCACTGGACTTCAAAGAGAAAAGGAACTTCGAATTTTATACAGGACAGAGTGTATTGTTAGGATAGTAGTATAAACTATATGAAGATCGTTTGAGAACGTTGCTAGAATGCGAGAGACGAGAACTAATTATAAAATTTTTATAAGAAAGCCTCTTGGGAAACGTCCAATTGGAAGAACGATAAAGAGATGGCAATACAGCATTAAGACTTATTTGGGAGGTAGGTTGACGGGATCGTAAGTGTGTACAACTAGTTTTGAATTGTGTTCAATGGAAGTGTTGGTATTAGAGGCGTTAAAACTCTGGGCTTTTATACCTTAGTAGTAGATAACACGCTCTGCAACTACGTACGAGAAGTTGCCGCCACCCCAGGCGTTTCAAGACGTGGAGTCTTATACGTGCCGAGTTAGGCTTATCTTTAAAAATAATTCACTGTGTGCTATGTGCACTTGTTACGCTTTCGTTACTTTCACCTCCACTTGAAGTTCAATTTCTATTAAACAAGAGAATGTAAGATTTCAGGTTCTCCGGCGATGAGTACGAAGATGAAGATTTCTGTCTTCTGGGTTGTTGCGCTGTGTAGTCTGGTAGAAGTTTACCGACGTCTCATAGGCCCTTGCTGCCTCCAACATCAGGGCGATGAGCCATGTTTCCTGGCAGAAAAACATCGACATTTAAAAGGTTCTCACTGCCTCCATCATGCGAGCCCTGATACTGGAGACAGTAAGTGATCTTCAAAACAAGAGTGTGTCTGACATAAGAATTTATTTGACGTTTTAAGGAATTAAATAATTCGCTTAGTACTCATGGATTTAAGTCTCCTATTCAGGTGGTAACTTGGACTCTTTTCCCTGGACAAAGAGGCCGGGGCATGTAAATATTTTTTAAATATTTGTTTTATTCAACGCGTGTAATTGGAATGAACTTCGTGACCACATGTAGGCCTTCATGAACTGCAGTTTCAATTCAGTAGTACAACCAGATTGATTATTCTTTTTAAAGCAATTATCACATTTGATCATTATTCAGTGACCCAATCATGGCGGTATAACACTTAAATTTGGTTTACAGGAAATAATATTACTGATAATTAAGTTAAATTCATTTACAGTAGTTAGTTAAAATTATGGCGATTTAAATTTGGATTTGGATAATGTTTCAGGAATAATCAGTGTACTTGAGTACCGAATAAACCCGTCAATCGAGCAATCAATCAATATCCGACAGTCTTCCCGGAAGATGACAGATGCGACAAATGAACTGACGTATAAGCAGATAAACGGACACCATTCAAATATGTAAACTGATGAACAGAAGCCATGTTTATCACAGGACATAATTCATAGTATACGTTTATGAAACATAACAGAAATTTCACAATTCTGATCAATTGCTAGTTCCATCATCAGGATGCTGGAGATAACACGCCTCTGAAAAGTCGCCGTGAGAACCTGAAGTCTCACCAACCTATAATATATTTAGAAACCGATTGCGAAGGTACATGATCAGGTAATGACAAATAATTATGTCATAATTCGAAATTTACTACACAAATCTTCGTATGAACCGGTATTACCCATATTAACATCAATAAAAGTTGCTGAAATAACGAAATGAGGAGGCAAAGAGAATAAAAAAAAAGAAATACCAAACAATCGACGTATTTATTACGATCGTAGCAATACTGTTTTACACTAAAATGAGACAAAACACTTGTTGAGATTTCTCACTACCCTCACGCTCTAACATCAACGGCAACGCTCTGAAAGGAAAGACCTCAAGAGTTTCTGTTGAGATGTAAAATAGGAAGAATCATGAGCGGGGAAGTGGGGGGGGGGGGGTATTCTAGATAACAGCAGCGCTGCCACGTTGCTAAGTTACCACGGACGAATAAATTTACTTTATATTATGATGCGGTAATTCTAGCGTCTATTGCCACAACCCCTACTTTGACAGGTTTCTTATTAGAATGTTCAGAAAGTATTGCCTCTGAAAGGTGTTTTTAATGACGGATTTGAGATAAGAGAAGGTTAAATTGTATGTAATGGCTTACCAGAATGTCGTCCTATTACAAGCAAGATCTGCGTGAAGGCCAACTTTATATTATATATGGGCATTGGGACCTGGAATATTGAATTGGCTACCATTCTGAGTTCCCTGTTTACATGGGGTAGATGAAGAGAATTTTCAGAGACGGATAAGTAATACATAAGAGAAGTTTCAATATCACCAGAATTGCTTTGCTAATTGGTCAGCGGTATGTATCCCAGCATATGTTTAAATACGTCCACGCGCAATATTTTAAATATTAAGAATATCGTTTGAACGTGCAAGTAAACGGCATTCTTGTGATCGTACAAACTGATCCAGTGCATAGTTCGACACATTTTGTCTCAGCATTTCCGACACTACGCCAGGAAGACATTACAGATTCTGGGACAGAGAAAGATAAGCAAAGAGAGAAAAAGAATGCACAAAGAACTCTCGCAAAGAAGTCAGTGTGTCTTAACGACAAGTCCGCCCTGCAATGAAACACAAAAGCCTTGGAGAAAGACGTATAAAAAAGTGGGAGACGTGTACTGAAGAAGCAGGAAAGCGCTAATAACATTGGTTCAGACTATGGAAGTTCTTACACTCACACACACACAATGACTGAAAGAATAAAAAGGGGTAAAACGATGTGAGAGTGGGGTTGAGGAGGGGAACAGAAATACTGAGAAGGCGAAGCATCTCAAACGAGATGTTTAGACGTATTTGCGAAAATTCAGCCTTCGTAATGATGTTACAGAAATCATGCAGTGTACAAAATTTTAATCGAGATTCTCAGCTTCTTAATCGTCATGGAAAGGTTAAGATCATGTTCCGAACATTCTTTAAGATATAGGTGAGTTGTGATAATTACGTCCTGATGAAAGAAACTCAAATAAATATTGCATAGGAGCTTCAGATTGTGGTATTGTGAAGATCCAGAAAACAAACAGCAGTCATCAATTTTTATACCATAATTTCATTGATATGTCATAGCTATAATAATCGAGGTTATGTAAATTTAATTAGTTTGTTACGGCTTCGTTATCAAATATAATTCCTTGGCATTGCGAAAAAATTAAACCACTTACCAAAATAGCTTACTGTCTCCATCATTAATTTGTACCATGTCTTATTTCTGTGAAAATAAATTCCTGTTTACTTATTATTAGATGATGAATGTGACTGTACGTTACGTACTTCTATAACAATATTTCTATGTGAAAAAATTAAGTACTAACCAGTATGTCTTATTATTTATACGAACAGGTATTTGAACAGTCTTATTAGAAGAACACACTTGAGCCGAACGCCTAATAATAAATTCATACTTAGAGCTTCATGCTAAAGTATTTGAACCGCGTCTTAGTCTTCTACGTCTTATGTGATAACAACAATTGTGCATGGTACGCATACTTTCCTGTTGAAATTTTGATTTCTCTACTGGTTACGATTTCCGATCTTTAGTTAGACATAAACTGTTTCGTAACTCTATAAAATCGACTTCTGGGAATTGGCGGACTAACATACAGAGAGATAAGCAGTTGGAAGTCTACAACATGCACACATTGGCAACATGGTTATATTTTGCCTGGTTTGGTTTGTTTTTTGTTAACATAACTTTAAATGGAAAAAGGTGTTCCGTCTAAAGGAAAGAACATAAATGCAAGAAAATGCGTTGTTTTCTACTGTATAGATTTATTTAAAGTTCTGTATATAGCAAGAGCGAATTTATAAAAACATAATTTTTCACTTCCTGGGACAGAAAATGCCTTTGGAGTTGTTAAGATCACGGTAATGGTGTTCGTTCCCACATTCTGCAGTGAAACCGACGAGATAGTGAGGCAAGAAAATGGTGTGGAAAATGAACTCATTTCTGCCACAACAGCCTTGACGAATGGGACGAGGTAGACGACAAACATTTCGCTAGCATCAATGAACACAGCTGGTCTAATGACAGGGAGAAAATTGTTTGTGCTGTCAATTATATCAGATATAAGAGGAGCGACGTGACTGATAGGAAATTAAAATAATAAATCACTGTCTGGTACGGACATAAGTCCTCTGCAGAAAGCGTGGAAGTACACGAAAATTATTTGTAATACACGATTCGTTAGCCTGTGGCTTGACTCTAACGGAAGAGGTAGGAGTGACGAGATTTGGTGCATCACTGTATAATATAAGTTTCTCAATACACAACTCACATGGGCCATGCGTAATTGACCATTTTTAGGAATAACAATGTCTAATATCACAGCTCATTATCATTCTAAGCCGTCTGGAAAAAAACGAGTCTCTTCAGAAGAACCTCCTTATATATTTCAAATACAATAACGTTAAGTTTGTACAAGCGTCATCCGTAATTTTCTGATGGAACTATGCACTTTCACTTAAAGACAAAAGTAGAACCAGTTTCAGAAGTACTGCGGTTTTTAAAACAGCTGAACAATTAACAAGTTAAAAAACACAAGGTTAATGCAATTTAATATTAAGAAGTTATGTTGACTGTAATATTTTCCCAAGATAAAACTTGTAAGTTAAGAAATTTTTATCAACACATTTATCAAACTGCCAATGTAAACCGTTTGTTGGCCAGTTATGATCTCAGCTAATAATCTTTTCAATAGTAATCCTTGATCGAGTCTGTCCGCAGACCTATTTATTGATTAATTTGGGAATCTGTCTGTTGGCATGGCTAATAATTTTCTTTATTTCGTAGCAATCACCAAAATATAAACAAAACAACAGGAACATGATAACCTATGAGGAATACAATTATTCGATAACCCTCATTTTTTTGCAGACGACTAAATAATAACGGTTAAGTTCAAATAAAATTTATATTTGCTAATTCCGATAGATTAACATTATTTAAATTTAAATATTAACAGATGAAATTACAAAATAAATTAACAATCAAGTTAAACATTACATTATATTTTATTAAAATAATAATTATAACATTTTAAGGAATTAGTTCTTTGTAGGTACTAAAACATTAATAATATAAATTTTAACAAAAGTGTAACAATATTAAAAATCTGTAGTCTTAGATCTGTGAGAAAAACACATAATATTATTAATTAATATAATAAAAACTAAAAACATAATTGATAATTCCAAGGTAAATGTTATATAGCAGATATTTTGTAAACCCATTGTGAATTGCACGCGGTTGGTCTGTTGCTCTTTTGTTATAACTCTTGTGTTAGTTAGTAAGCATAACATACCTTACTCAATAACGAAATAAAATTTATATTTTTGATTTAGTATTACTTTACTAAATTAAACGCTAAAATTAATTATGTGCGTTTGCCAAAAACTTGCGTCTAATACGACGGAAAGATGACTGCATAAAACCCCGTATGCAGTTACTGACATAATTAGCAATTAACAGGTAACCAGGATTGTTGGGTACCGCAGCACGATGTGAATTATGGACGATGTTATGATCCGTAAGCCCTCAGCTGTGTTTTACTCCGGGGACTACCGGTGCAGTGACTCATTATTATATTACTATTCGATCATGCGTGGCTACTATCTTATGGAAATTCTGTTTCAGTTGACAGCACTGATTTAATATTCAACGTAAGGGTTGAAATTATGCAAGTAATTTTATTTATTAAATTTAAATACATTCAATCAGTACAGGAATCCTTCCATATTTTCTTCAGTTCTCTCTTCATTAACATAATATTAAATTAGAATCAAATAAACACCTGTCGTCAATAAAACGTCATTAAATAACCTACGAATCAACCATACAATATTTCTTCCAATTCTGATACGTTACATAGAATTATAGATAATTTTATTACCACTTTCTTGCGACGAGGATAGAAACCCAATTTATAAATCTAAAGGAAGACAAAAAGTAGCTATTTTGAATGTCGCTTTCCTGTCACGTACACTGTAAATACCAGAGCTTAAAGCTTAAATTGTCTGGCTTGCACGGGCTCCGTAAAACTAAAAGCTGAAGTGAGGTATTTCGAAATTTCTCTGAGTTACCCTGGGCGATTTGTGAACAGACTATAGCCACACTGAATATGTCAGTTCACTAATAACGTGTCTGACATTATTTTGACAGTCGCTGGTTTGAATCTCGAGTAGAGTACCCATTATATCAACTTAAGTGCACAGTGATTTTTATCGGAATACTAGAAATAGGGCGCAAGATGTGACGTAAATCTCTATTTAAAGTCTAATACAAATAGGTGATATGTTTGGTTCTCAAGGTTGCAAGTATCAGAATTACTACCTCCTGGGATATTACGCCGTATAGTATCGTAGAAATTGACCAACATTTCGGAGGTGCTTACCGACTCCATCATCAGTACTATAAGTGATGATAACGGCCGTAATCACCTCCAAAACGTCGGTCAATTGATACCAGACTACACGGCGTAACATCCCAGAAGACATGCAGTTTCGTTGTGTACCAATAGTTTACACTCTGCGATGTTTTCCAGAAAGTTATGTACAGTCCGCAGACTAGGAGAAAATCCCTGCTAGGAATTCGTTAAACGCGCATGCGCAGATTTCGCGGTGAGTGACGACCCATCCTAAAAGCATTCGTTCCACAACCACTGAACGAACAACAGACAACAATCCTTCATGTGTTTTAATGGGTACAGCTTTAAGATTACCTCACAGTGGCACAGTGATTGAATCTAGAATATTATCGCAACACCCGCAGAACACATTAGAGGTGCACTCACTACACGCTACTCTTAACGGCTTGATGTTTTCAGTCTGTGTGTAGTAGCGTAAAACTCTGACGTATCGCACTTCCCACCAATAGCAGCCCTCTAGTCCAGCTGATAAGTAACATTCCCCCCGCACCGACCAGAAACGACTTCCCCTTGCAGGGATTTTCTCGTCATCTGTAGACAGTAGTTTGATTCGAGCTTCACATAAGAATGGGTTAAAAATTCGGAACGGAGAACTGCTATCCTTACGAAAATTTTGTGGTCTTTCTTAGACCTGGAATCATGTCATTAATTAAGCCACGACCGCTTCCTTCCATATCCTGACCAACATTCTGTTTATTAACCATCCTGATTCAATGCCATACTGACAATGCTGTTAAATAAACCAAACATAAGCAAATTAAACTGAGTTAAAAATGTCTGCCTCTAACTTGGGATTCAACCATAACAGTAGTAAGGACGGGGTCAGGATTTGGCTCGCTTTTCCAGGCAGACGTCATAATGACTGGCATCGTCCACAATTCTTGCTCCATCAGCCTGCGGTGAGCTGGTTGTTACATAACATACCCGGCATGTTAAAGAGACAGAAATACAGGCAGATGGTTAAGAGTCAAACAACACTGTTAAATTAAGTGACAGGTGGCCCTCTGTTTACTCAAAATGAGACAAAACTAAATCGCTTAATAGCTTAATATTGTATAACCTCGCAAGAAATTTTACTAGAATCAATGGTTACAATCTGAAGATAAGGTAATATAACAAAGTACTTCTTGATACGCGAAGCGAATAGCGGGTCAGCTAATAATAAATTCTCAGCCTCTCATGGAGACCAAGAATTTTTTACAGTGTTCTCAAAAAACAGCCACTGAGCCATATTCTGAGCCAGAGTAGTCCAATATCCACCCTCACACTCCACTGAAAACACGTTTTAATATTATATTCTCATCTATGCTTAGCTCTCCCAAAGTAGTGTCATCTAATCAGGTTTTATGACTAAAATCCTATAAATTCTGTACAAACTTATCTTAGACTTAGTAAACAGAAAATACGCTCAGATCGTATAGTGGAGAGGCAACCATAGTTGCCGTCACCAAATTGCATGCTTCAAGGTCATAGAAAAATAGTTCAACTTTGCAACACGAACAGCGGTGCACAGACAACTGAAAACAGCTCAGAGCTCTCAGCGTAACAACGCTGTACTGTTGACTTACAGCCTCACAGAAAGGGAGGGGTTACGAAGTCCATCCGTGGCCCTGAAGCCTGCAATTTCTTGACTGCTACTATAGCAGCAATTCAGTACTGGCGACATCTCAGACGATCAGCTACACAGGTAGCCGAGATGTCAGGCGCAGGTGTGTAGGTGAGACCAAGAACGACGGCCTTCAAATTGAGTGCTAGTTGATGTAACTAAGTCTCACCTCCTAACCTCATTCACTAATCTCCCTTTCACAAGCTCAAGCAATTATCTATTCACAAAGTAATTAATCTAAGGTTACATCTTTTGATTTACGAAGCACGCCGCATTGAGTGTGATTATGGGTTACCGAGTTTATGAGGACAGATTTTATGCACAGAAATTTAAAAGTCCCTGTGCACCTGTATGGAAAGATGTTGGAAATATAAAGTGATTAAAAGATTTCTTCCTGTACACACACGTCCAAGGTAGAACATGTGACGTGTGTTACTTTATAATGGAATATGTCATTAAGTTCTATAAATTACGTCCAAAACAGTTTTCAGTATGATAAATACTTAACGAAATGCAAAATAAAACAATTTCTGAAACGCCGGTAAAACAAAATGAAATATGCCACTAAAATTCGTAGACATTTTAAAATATTACAGCCGAGTTTTGGAAAGTAAATTGGCTACTGTACATGACGACTGTTAAATCTTTGATGTTTCATTTGTAAAACAGAACATCAAAGCTACGCATAGAATTGCTGTCATTAAGGAAACAAGAATTATTAACTCGGGTCAGAACTTGTTTGTCATAAATACATGAATGCTTTATACACAGCCCGCGAGATAATGAAATGTCATTTCTTCATGAAAATATAATACGGAAGACCATGGCCACACACACAATTCCACTCGTATTACTTTTTTTTTAAAAAAAATCCGAAATTTTAAAGCCAGTAGTTTTATAAAGTCATGACATATTGGTTCGTCAACAGATCGTCCGAAATCATCCGAACAAAATCGAACACGTTCTAACGAAATACAAATATCGGACGCAACGTCTCAGTCAGTGAAATCAAAGGAAGAAGGTAAATGTGTCAGTTAGTCTTACTTTCTTCCTTAGTGTGCATCTTGTGAGAGATTTTGCTGTTACTTTAACAACTTTTTAGTTTAATCATAGCTGATTCAGACAATTACATTGTTGGTTTCTAGTATCTTATTAATATTTCTGTCGTTCGAAAACGTAATCCCCAATTATAACATTTCACTTATGAGAAACAGAGATTTTGTTTATGATTTATCTCCAGGAACGTAACTACTCGTAAGAACGAGGACTGTTGGTATATTTGGGGGGGAAAAGAAAAAAATACTAACAAATTACTGCACCGAAAGACGAGTTAGGAAAATAATGCGCACGCGGTCCCCGTTTTGAATACCAGTCTGAAGGGGTGGGGGGAGGGAGGTGGTGGTCTATTGATTACGGGAGCCAGCGTGAGCTCTGGAGAGTACCAGGCGCATTCGACTCCACGGAGCTGGGATTATACACCCGGATCTGCCACTTCAGCGAGTCACCAATTTGAAGGCTGCTAGTTCATTTCAGAACGCTGCCATGGAGTGACCAAGAAATATCAATAAGAACGAAAACAACCAACGCCTCTATCTAAGGAGTTCTAGATGGCTGTCCTGTGGGTTTTTGCGCCGTAGAAGTTTCCGTTTCAGATGTGCTTGCTGCCTCCATAATCAGGGCGATGATGATGTAGCCAACGAGGTCTTCTGAAACGTCGGCAAACTGCTACCGGACTACACGACGCACGAACCCAGAAGGCGGCCATCTTCATACTCACCGCCTTAAGAACTTCGTATCCTACGCGTGCGAATATGTATTTTCCTTGGGATTTTATTTAAATAAACACTTTCCATATCTGTCCCTACAAATATATTTACAAGCACATAAATAAAAGCTCTTCTACATATTCGAGGCATGGTCAGTGTTCCCTGATTTTTGCACCATTTCACATTTTCGAATAGATCTTAGGGGAATAAAATTGCTGGATTGAGTTGGCTGAGAACAGGTTCTAATCGTTTATCGTAAATTCGTTGATAAATTTTCCTTGTATAACAAAAGACCAGTGTATAATCACCTTTCCAGGGAAGACCATATAACATGAAGTTACCGGTCCACAAAGCTTTTGAATGTAAGTGGGGACATCACAAGAACCACACCCCTCACAAGCACTCACAGCGACATCTGTCTCAGTTACTGAGCCCTTCATCACTACACGTAACTGAATTTCTTGCATCAAACGTCACTTGAACGAGAAAAAGTAAGCTCAACTTTATTCCCGCGGGTTCTAAATTTTCATGGAAGAGAAAAAATCAGCCGGGATCTGGGAATAAATGGTTGAGAAATAAAGTGGAAAACAAATGTAAACAAAATAAAGCAGAAAATACAAGTGATGCAACACACACTTTACTTCACAATATTAATATACGTTCAAAATCACATGAGTGATAAAAAATGTCAGTTTTTAGAAAAATCTTTACGCGTTTATTGCACAAACTGAAAGCACTGGGAGAGGGGTTGTGTTATTGTCATTCCTCTGAATATTTCATGTGCTGTACTACTGGTAGAATATTAATGACATATGTTATTGAGGATTTACACTGAAAGTTGTGGAGCGGATTTAATTTTCATTCGTATTGGTCATTAACGAGTATCATCTCTATTCTAGGCCTATGACGCTCGCGTCGAACTTATCGATTTTCTCGAGAACACATGCATCGATTAAATAATATGTACAAGATATAAATTATGGGTTCAGAACTCTTATTTGGAACGCTGAATTTTTAACAAAATACAAGTAAAGATTAGTTGTGACTCACTACAGTGAGGTAAAAATAGTCAGTGTTGTTGATTTTACGGATACACGGAAGTCAGAATAATGAGGAGCTTTGCAATTTCACTCTTCATCAAATATTATGATACTCAAATCAAGGAGGATGAGGTGGACTGGGCATTTAGCATAGATGGGACCGATATTAAACGTATACGACATTTCGGTTGGAAAGCTTGAAGGGAAAATTCCTCATGGAAGATCTAGACGTATTTGAGATAATATTCGTATTAGATTCTTAAATAAGATTCTGCTTCACCGAAGGAGATAGTTGTAAAGCCAGTGTGAAGCCGGCCATTACCACTACTTTGCCACCAGTTCTTCCGTATCTGGCGTTTGTAATTACTGTTGTGTTTTATAGTTCGTTCGTGGAATTAGATCAAGGGATACTTTAGAATTTCGGAGTATTTAATTTTCTTTATTCAGCTAATAGCACGTAGACAGACAGCGACTGCTTTGTAAAGCGTGAAGTCACGTAAAATCAATGCGTCTCTCAGAATGTCGTCCATGTTTTCTTGTTTGTAGATGTGTCAGAAGTTTAATAAGGTTTGAAGTGAGAACGAGGATAATGTTTTAATCATCGCCCTGCCAGCGTCTGTTGAAAAGCACGCCAGCACCTTCTACACCAACAGCGCAACCTCGAAACCAGACGACAGGGGGAGGAGAAGTCTAGAACTTCTCCTGTAGCCTATCTTGCAGGCGACAAGGAGAGTCAAGTATTGGTGAATTTATTTCCAAGCATTTCAGTTCGATAATTTCATAATAGAAATTCCAGTATATAGTTCATTAAATATAAAGACTTTTCCGGACACAATCCTTAGAAATAACACAAAAGTTTACAGTCGCCCAACTGGTGGAGTAACCTCCTTTTATGGAATTCACAATAATTCACCAAGCTTTCAGATTAAAATTTAATATTTAGGTTTCTAGGTATGAACAGGAAGACAAAATACCTTCTTCGTTCACACACAAAAGATATCATAACTTATCATTTTCCACCTTATACGAGTATAAGCTGTGACCTGAATATCACAAATGTGTTGCTGTCGAATTTTTGTAATGGAATACGAATGGAAGACATAAACCGATTAGAAATGAGGTGTAAAGGACGTTTGATGAGCTTAGAAATTAGTGTTGGGCCTAATTATTATTAACGATAACGACAGAACGTTTCAAATTAAACATGTGTATTTTACGATGCATTATTATTGTCGCAAATGTTATAAAGTGTTGTAATAAGTGCTGTATGAATAAGTTTATATAATTAGCCAGGAGCACTAGATGTTTATTTGTATATTTATTTACGTATTATTTATTAAGTCACTGCTTTGGTACAACTTCAACGTTAATCAGTTATACACCCCCCCCCCCCCATCGTACTTATATTCAGACAAATAACAATGAAACTTCCTTCTTTCCGACACTTCTACCTGCGACTTGATATTTCAAGATACCTACGACTCCTGCCACCGGGTAAAAACCCATTTGCAGTTAATAACAAATAATAATAATAATAATAATATATTCCCAAAGACATTTAGCAATGTTTTACATTCAACCACACCAACACAACTATAAGAAACATCGCGAAGTTCGTCACTGTGTACTTACTTCAGTTCTATTGTGTTTTCCTTCTCACAACGTTTCAAACAAGAACAATGTTTTTAAATTAAGCCAAAAAGCGTTATTTAACATGTTAGTATTTAAAGTCATACAAAAATTATAAAATTATCTGGACTGTAAAACAACAAGAATTTCGAAAATTCGTTGTTTTTGTTCTATTATTTATTGCATTTATTCGAGCTCTCATTTATTAACTGGAACTGTCACCAAGCAAAATAACGATGTGGGTGAAAAATTTTCCTTTATATTCTTGATGCTGAATTACATTACATCCAGCTAATTATCCAATGTTGCCACACTATTCACAAAATAAATTACAAAGAATTTAGTAAGAAATATATGGAAGCCGGCGCGCTGCAGCAACAAGGGTTCAGGAATGTCATCGCAATATAAATTTATTTTGCTCCTTACCGTCTGAAAGCAGAAAAGAAGGAGTAAAGTACGAGTAAGGAGAGACCTTATTAAATTCAACACCATATGCAGCAACGTCTGTCTGACTTTTTCCCTGCTCTGCTCCTTACAATCAGATTACTTTGCTTCTGCTTGACAGATCACTTTTTAAATCTCCCTTCCTTCTTGTCTACATTTTCTATATGTAAGTGAATGGAATCATGACCTCTCAGAGTACCTGTATCATCAGATTTGTATGAGATCTTTGGCCATATTCTTTATCAATCAGCCTGCTTATTTTTGATGTACATTTACCACCGCTAACAATAGCTCAAAATATACAGACTATCGCCAACTAAGGGACGATAATTAAACAGCAAACTAGAAAAAAAATATGAAAAGAAACGGCCCTGACTTAATTTAAGGTAATATCTAAGCATTTGGCTAGGTGGACTGAGGAAAACCACCACAAACCTCAGACAGGATAGTCAAGTCAAGAATAAGAAACAGAAATCCTAACCACTCGGCACAAACTTCGTATTTCTTTAATCAGCTTTAGGGATTAATTAATTAAATAATGTGATACTACATACCTTTGATATACGACTACTATTACTTATTACTAATAAATATGCGAAATATATATTTAATAACATTTTAAATAATGCAAACAACAGGAGACTTTAATCCATTAATTGTCATATAAAGTTAGCAGATGTAACCACAGACATGCCAACAATATGGCGGACCAGGAAACAAGCGACCTAACATGAATGACATTCATTGACAAAACGTCACCAATGACAGCGCTGTACGTCACACTGGACACGTTGTGAAAACAATTTAGCTGTTAACAAGAACTATTGGACCATCATCCAAGAAGAATGGCGTGTAATCCTGTTTCTGAGTGCAAAGGGAACTGCGGTAGATGATGACTGCGGTGGTTGGTTTGTAGTTATTGACTGACCGACCCTGCCCTCAACCTCTGGAGGGCGGCAGGCAGTTTCAGAATGCCAAGCACAGCCATAGTTCACGAGTCAACGTGACTCGCATGTATTGTCAGGATACAAAACCGATTCTTCATTCAATAAATTCTTCAAATATATTATTATTATTTGAAAGTTTCAGGAAATATTCCCTTACGTTATTCTTCATCTTACCCTGAACGTGTTTCTTTTGCATCCTAGGTTTCGCCCGCGCCAGTTTACGTGGTATCTGTACTCCATAGAAGTGATTTTGGCTTGGCTCGTTACGGCTTGGTTTCTGCAACGGGACGGCTAAGCAGGTATTCCCCGGTCAAAAAATAGACTTCACGTCGCTGACGCCCCTCAAATTTTACCCTGCACAGTACTCTTACCGTGCCTACAAAGGAGAAATGTTATTTTGGAAGGTAGTACTGAATAGTGTATTAGAAGCCAAGTTAATGACGTTGACAACACCAAAGTTTCTCAGTTTTCTTACCACTACTGCATGCAGGTGTGGTCTACTAAAAAAAGATGCCTAATGACCCATTCTCTTCTGAAATACCTAACTAAAGAGCCTTCTCACAAGTATTTTACTGTATATTAACGCCACCTTTAATAATAGTTCAATTCACATATTTTCGCCTTGACGAGTTTAAAAAACTAACATTCCGTTGTCGTTACAACAGAAAATAAGAAACAAATACACCAATATATGTTTTGTTGCGGTGAGATGCTAATTTTTCACACAAGTACATAACGACATGAGAAATTTGCCCTTTTTTATTTTAATTTTTATGTTACTTAGATATCAGAAAGGAACACAAACAATTCTGAACTGAATGATAGCAAACATTCTACAAATATAATGTTTTAGTAGAGAAAAAAATCTACGTCATTCAAAACGTGGCAGAAATCAAAGTTTGAAGAAAGCATTAAGTCTGCGTCTTAAAGCGTCTCGGGTATAAAATAACTAACAACAAAATAATTAAACTTCGACACCAGAAAAAATATAAATATCATACCGTTAAAGAACACAGTAATATAAAATAAGAGGGCATGAAAAACCATTCCTGTGAATTGATGATGTCACCACTGGCCTCGAACCGTGTTTTAACCCCGCTGGTAGCCTCTGAACGTCTAACCACCCCTCTGGATAACACCAAATCAATCGTAATGCTTGGTCGTAACTTGTAGTTCCATCTCACTCCCGCTCACAATCTATCCCCGCCTATGAGACAGAATTACTTTATATGAAAATGTAGATTCAGGATCGAAAATACAGCGTGGCCATAAATTTTATCGAGAAGGATTTTAAACCGGTTGTGAAAAAAGTTCACAATGACCAAAGACGATATGCAGGGAAAGCCTGATGTGACGAAACAGTACAAGAAGAAGTTCATTTTGAAAGTTACATTATGACAATCCCCACAAATTTTGTTTCGCAAAATAATGATATATCTAGCTGTAAAAAAAAACTGCCCAATAAATCTATATCTGAATACAAGAAAATAATCTTGGATCTAGTACGATTCAGTTCCATAAACATTCACGAGCCCAAGCGTTAACCGATAAGCCAAATTGTGTTATTTGAATTACGAACTGAAATTACCTAAATATTACATTAAACACTACAAGATTTGTAATGCCAGTAATTATACACTACCAAACCAGACCCCTTTGGATCTGTCAGGAGTCCCTTGTGTTTAATTTCATTGAACGCAATGCTTTACCAACAGCACTCGGGCTCTATACATTCAAACAGATCAGAGTCACAAAACACTTTGGAATACACTGCAAAGTAAAAATATAAAAATAGTTAGACTTCTAATTATTCAGTTCGGTTAACACTCGCAAAATACCACATGGAATGACATATTCATATACCATACCACGTTTGTATACATGTAATACTTCGAAATTTTCCCTCATACGCTACATCTATACATTTACATAGCTCCATTACACAAAATCTAACGCTCCCTCATTTCAATTATTTACTGCTTTCGAAACCCATTAACTACTAAAGTTACTTAATTGGCTCATTATAGAGGCAAAACGATTTTAACATCGAAGTATTTGTTTTGGTAAATACTGCACACAACATACAGTTATCACAGAGACACAACTAATGACATTACAAAATAAACTCAGCTGAGTTAGTTTAATTTTGGGTATAAAGCAGGGTAATTTAAAAGCAACTGCAGTGTAAATCTTACATGGCGGAGACTTAAAAGGTTTTTGTACACCAGCACACAGAGTAAACTGAAATATTGCTTATCAATAATAATAATAATTCAATTCTTTTTATTATTTTTATAATAATAATAATAATCCAATTCCTCAGCCAACAGCAAAGAGTGTACAACAGGCAAGCACTAATAAATAAATGTTTTAAACAAAAACAATGAAAATGCAATTCAACTGAATCTAAAAATTGTTCTCGTATCGAGAACGGATACTCAAAGGACATTTCCAATCATTTGTAATTCATGTTATTCCCTCAACTTTTATGAAAGCATTATTTGATCCATTTGGAAAAGCCAGTCCCAAAAACGAAAACCGGAAAGATGTTCCGATACGAGACGTCTAATTATAAACCAGTTCTGACTGAAGTTTTTTCTCATCATCATATGGAAGTTATTTTACTCTGTTGTTCTGGTGCTGAATATTGGTTTCAAATATTTCGCACTTTCAGTTTTCAGTAAAAGAAATTTGGTTCTCTTATAAGGTCCTTTTTTACCTTCTTCCAGCAATAAACAACAGGTTCATTCTGTTAACGCCAAGGCTTTCATCATTCCGAAGAGTAAGTATATATTTGACCTTTTTTCATTCCTTTCTCACGTCATCATTTAATCCCTTGCTAACGTTAAACAATTATTACGTTTAATTTTAACTCGATGAATCAGCTTGGCTGTAATTGCTAAATTTTTCACAGGTTAGCGCCAGAGTATTAGACTGTAATTAAATGGAAACTGCATTGCCCCACCTCCAGACAGTTTGAATTACATTCAGTTTGGAACCCCTGAGCTGACAAGAAACACTTTTCCAATGAATATGGTACAAACTGAAACTGCAAAACGTAATATGAAAATTCATACCCAAAGAGGAAATATACGTGAAAAAACGACGAGCAGAGGTACAAAGAGAAGCAGTTTTATAAAAACGTTGTACCTGTAAACAAAATCTTGCAAACGTACATGCAGGCTAAAACACTTCTTTTATGTGTATGTATGCGCTAGATTGTTTACACTGGAGTTCCTTTGATGCCTGATAAACATTGTGTGAACTGTTCTTAGCTTCATACATTTCCACTTTTATTAGAATATAAACAGTTTATGGTGCATTAAACTGTGATATAATTATGGAAAATTATGGAACAAATCAGTGTTCCAAACACATTATTGCAAGCTGTAAAATATCTTTACCAAAATAAAGAAGTGAATAAAACACGAAGATAAACACAGTTCAGAACTTAATACGCCTATTACTAACAAAGATTTAAAATACGGATGCAATTTCGCAATAAAATAAAGTACAATTAGGTGATTGACTATGTTGTACATGTGTGCACGTGTGTCCAACACTCCAGCATCTGAACGGGTCGACTGATTTTCACGAAAATGGGAAATAACTTTATGATACTGGAGATCACATCAATCTCGAAGATTTTAATTTCCTTAATCAGTATTATCAACACAACGGGCATGCGAAAATTTGAGGTGGAAACTAGCGCCACTTAATATAGGATCTTTAGATAATGCATAACGATAGTTTCGAAAAATGTTAAATTTACGTCATTGCAAAATGTAAAGCGTTATATTAACCGTTCCAAAAATATCTTTAGTTTATAGTATGGCAGCGATAACAAATGAACCATGGAATTCGATCACATGGTCATTTACGTACGAATTATTATTCATCACGCATTGATGTAATATCTCAGGTCACTTAGGTCACAGAATCTCAATTTACTGTCTTCAAATTATCATACAAATTTCTTCTAGCAAATGACTTTCAGGAAAAGCACATTTTCCTTAAAACGATTTAATATATAAGTTACTACAGACCATCGCAGTCTGCTGAATTCTTATCCACTGACTACTGATATATATACGTAATTAACTAAAATATTAGTAAATAAATGCTTCAAAATGATAACACAACTGTCGTATTTATTATGTGCGTATACATTAATTTGTACACACGTTTATACTAAATCTGTTTACTACTTAATAAACTATTTCCACTTTTATCCGCTGTCGTCTCACAGCCGTCAAAGCAGCTAACATCATCCAAATTGGGCAGAGTGGTCAAAGTATGCCGGTGCGTTAATAAGGAGTAAAACAGTGATGTACTCTACTAAAATTTCTTCCACAATTCTCAGAGAGTTTATATGTATGCTTGTGATGTATTGAACTTGTTCAGTTGCCGACATTCATACTCGTAGTTCGATCAAATCCTTGGAGAGTATTCTGGGATCCAATCAAGACGGCGGGTGACTTAGTTGCTCGAGAGCAAGATTGTCACGTGGGGAGAGATAAACGAATCAGTGTCAGTTTGTCTTCGTAGCTACTGGAGTATGCTTTCACTCAGGCTTCAAGTTCTAATCCTTTTTTTATATAAAAATAAAATGTATCATACGGTGTACGGATACAATCATAAAATATGTGTACAAGTCACAGTCTTTATTTTGGGATATGTAATTACTTAAATGAGATGAGACGAACGTCTTCACTGTGTTGCCAGGCCGCAAGAACGCACTGCCGATGCTTGTAGTGCTTGTCTTAGAGCAGACAAATTCAAGTACAGGATACGACAAATTCGCAACCTGTCTCTCCCTGCGCGATAAGCAGCCTTATTGTTTGAATCCTACAATAGCAGGGAACTAAATTCAGAAACTAATTGTGCATTTTAGCTGTAATGTTCTCACTGCATGTGTGATATCAACGCTTTAAGATGTTACTTTAGATTTGTTTTGGTACCATCGGGTCGGACATTATGAACAAGTTCCCTCTGATAGAGACCTATGTTTCCTACGCAAAATGATCCAGAAGTGGTTTGCCGTTGCCTTCTTCTGTGTGTAAATGATGATGAAAATAGAGTAATTGTTGGGATGCCACGGAGAAACCGGGGAAGCCCGGAGGAAAACTCCGTGATACCTGGACCACGGTCTTGCCCAACACAAGTTATAAATCCGGGCACCACCGGGAATCGAACCCGGGACCCCAGCGTTCTGACCGCTAGACCACCGTGGCGGTTTACTTTAGATACCCATAAAATTAGTACTGGGCATTTACTGCTCGTGAATACACTGGCCTGCATTTGGTTGGTTCTCATAATTAGCGAGATGTGGATATGATGAATCGTTTCAGAAAGAAGCTTACTGTTGTGTTTAATGTTGCAGAACGTGGAGATGAAACTGCAGCTCTGTGAGAGGTTTTCGTGAGGCACATTCTTGCTGTTGTGAAGGCGGCAAGCCGCGCGTTAAACCGGGCCAGCTGGCGTCCTCACCAGCTTCGCTATCTGTCATGGGAAAGGGTGACAAGAGGGGACACGCGCAGCGTCCTGATGGTGAGTTAATGTTCCATCTCGAAACAAGTGTCACTATACAGCAACCAGGAATAAGAAACATAAAATTTCATACACACGAAGTATCGAAATATCAAATGACCATAAATTTCTGATCTTTATTTCAACACAAATGCAAAATAATCACGTCACGCGAGTTACTTACAAAACAACATCAATGAAGACGGCAGTTTGTGACATAAGTAGCAGGGACCAAACCATGCCTACGTCACTAGTTTGCGGGAAGAAGGAAAACAAACACATCAAAAATCAAAGACGTAACCAACACAAATGAAACAGTTAGCTACAAAGTCCTGTCTCTAGGAAATAATGTTTAACATAGATTACAGTATATACTCCCAACCCCCTGACTTTTATTTCTAACGGAATTATAACGCACTAATTCGCCCCGACGACTGTATATGTTACTTACACTTAAATGTAACTTTTAAAGAATTACTTTCACATTATTTCATCCCTTATTCAATTGGATTGAGAATTTATGATCACGCTTATTTAGGTTGGACCCAGGAACAGGCAGATATTGTTATATTTCATGAAACAATGTTTCGTGCATGCAGAATTAATAACAGGTACAGTGGAATGTAGAGTTTTGTGGACATTACGTATGTATTTTTTTTTTGCAGGTTAATGAAAATACTTCAACTGTAAAAAAACACACACAGAAACTCAAAAAGTTCCGACGTTTTGGTTGGTCAAATTTTATTTAAGTGCGAAGTTAAACATATTTAATTATCAGAGAGATGACAAGTAACAATAATCTAGTAAGAAAGGTGTGCTTGAGTATTCCATTTGGTTTTAATTAACAGGGATGTGTGTTACCTACCTTCCTCCCTCCACGACACTTCCGAAATGTTTTTGATTTCGTAATATTGTAATAAAACCTCTACGTCATCCCTCTCATATAATTACAGAGTGATCGAGTTGTACACAATTTAGTCCCTTTTTCCACCCTTAGTTAAAAGTTCACACATTTCTTGATATCACAAAAGACGATGAACCATGCGTGTGGGTGGGGTAATGGTTGAAGTAATTGGAATGCGATATGACTGACTGCAGGTAATTACAAATAAGCTTACATCATCTACTGTTCAATCTCCATAGATCATTCTGATACAGATTTAACCCAATTAACGCGCTACCTAGGAGCATCTCCTAATTGACAATACTTCTAATTTTAAAATGCATTCTTCCTCAAACGTCATCATACATCCCAATTTATTTGTTAATGCCGTTCGTGGTATTTAGTTTACGTAACAGACATGTCTGGAGCTCGTATCCTCCAGGGGACACGCCATGTATAGTAACAAATGACTGACTCGTAAGAGCACAGTGATCGAAACGACGTCTTTGCCAATCCCTCCCTCTTCCGGCTCAGCGGACTGAGGATTACATCATGAGATTGTGCATTTGTGAGGATAAAACGACGATGGGACTGAAAAAGTATCAGAAGTCGAATGGCATGAAAAGCGAAGGTGTTCTTGTTACTCTGAGCTGCCCTCTTGCGAGCAGAATGGTTGGCATACTCATGTAGGAAAACTTCGGAGATTCTAGAAACAATTATGGCGTTCACTTCCTTAAAATTATTTCATCTACATGGAGAAGTTATTAGGATTTAAAAATTAAACGACAACGTTACCTATTTCTGTGTATGCTTTCAAAAAAATTACGTTCCCATTAAGTTGCCATTCCTTCAAGGTGAGATTTCATGTTTTCACGGCTACGAGTATTAAGATGGGCGAAAAGGCAGTCGCAGACAGCTAATGGTCCTCCACCTTCGAGTCTGGGCGGGGCCATAAACACCACCGTAAAAGAAAATTACACACGAGGCTTCGCAATTGGACGTATACATCGGGCAGCCCATGTAAAGACGGTAATGAACCCTCGGGCTCCAAAAAATATGAAAAAGTCTTCACCAGGTGAGCGACTATTAGCGTCTCATTAAAGACTATAGCATGGAATTACTTGAGAAGTTTCTGGTGATCTTCTTTATCCTCACAGGAACTAAAGTTATATTTGAACTTCGAGGTTCTCACGGCATGAAATGTCCATGTGATTTTTTTAGTTGTCACACCGTAATACCAAGGATTCGGATAAACATACTGTCTCCATCTTCAGGGCGTTATATTGATATAAAAATAATTGAAATGCGATAAAACGTAACTGCTGATAAGACAGACAGGAGGAACGAGAAGACGTCATGGCATAGATCTAATGGAGTTTGCTACAGCCCGGAGCACAGAGCAAGGAAACGGAGATGGAAAGAAAAAAATATAAGTTAAAAGAGATGGAGGAATTCAAGGAACAGTGTGAATGAAATTGTCGATATTACGAGAGACTCAGGTACAAATTGAAGGACATATGCTGCCGATGGAAATAAAGGAAGTCCACAGAGAGCCACACTTAAAAATGTTACAGTCGAAGCGATGGCCAACAAATTCCCCACCTTCTGCTGGCACACAAACGTTTATTACCGTATAGGTATGATCTCGCTACTGGACCTAAAACTGAGCCAGGGTGATGATGGAGGCAGTAAGCTCCTTTGAAACATCGTTCACAGTCTACCAGACTACGACACAACACCCCAGAAGAAAATCGTCTCCATACTTGTCGCCGTGAGAACCTCATATCTCACATATTTAACGTGATCTGCCTTTGAGCGGGTCTCATACAATCTGACTCTTGTTTATTGCGCATGGAATGCGTTTGTCGGTACTCCTCCGAGTCCATCGGTTCTCCCTGACAATACCATTCCATCGCTGCTCCGTATTGACCCACGTATCATCTGGGGGATGGACAAAGGGCCCATTTGCGGTCCAGTTCCCTCACCCCACGGCAACAGTAACAAGGTAAGCAATGTAGCTCCTTGGCTACACATTGCCTTTAACGCCAGAGGAAAATACATATAAAACAGTTATGGCCCAAGCTGAAATCGAACTGAGGATTCCAGTGTTGCAGTAGAATATAACCGTTAGCGTCATTCACTGAACGACTACTGCAATCGACCTTATTCTGGATCACCAATCGCAATTAGCTACTTGGGTATTAAAATGCCGGAACCTAACACACCTAAGTGAATATAAGCCGCTCATACACGCAGCTGCCTATATTACAAACCGTGTTGGTGACGTCAGAAAGAAGCTGGTGTCTGAACAGGTTACGGGTTACGCAGAAAGGGTGTGGGAGTGGGTGGGGGAGGGGGCTAGTGGAAATTAATTGGTTTGAATACGTCAGGAGCTTAACCCAGATCCAGATCTACCATGTCGATTCGTGTCAGAGAATTTCGTTGGTTCCAAAAAGCACTGCCACCTACCAATTCTTTTAGGAAACAAATAAAATAAAAGGTTTGTACCTTTAGCATTGAAACAAATACGACACGAGAAAGGTCCGATTTTTTAATACTAAAGAAATTACTGATCACTAAAAAGAAATAACCGCCCGTTGCCAGTTTTTCTCGGTTTATACACGCGTATGCACGAACAACACACTACTTATACGTTCAATAATACGCGAACCTCTCCTTTCAAATCTTTGCCTTCTCTTATAACTCATGACCACTTTCTTGTATTACACATCTGAAATAAGTTTACTTGAATCCGAAATGGTTGTGAGGGGATCAAACAAACAGGCGCATTTAAATTTGTTTTAACATTTAATGCCTACAAAATTACACATCTTTACACATTACACTAACACGCCATCTTCATTAAGTATTTTAACCTTAAAGACTGCAACATGAACAAATCACTCCATTGCTTTAGTGAACTGGCTTGGGATATTTTAAAGTCAGATTCAGGAAAAATATTAGACAGGGTTGGGGCAAAGATGAAGTAATTGATTTTACGCATTCCCTTTTACAATAAAATAAATAAGAATGAAACAAACGTACAAGCGAATTGATAGAACTGCAAGGAGCGGATGATACGGGGGTTGTACCTTTAAGACACGGAATTCAAGGCTTGGCTAGTTCACGTCTTTGTCCGCTACCACTTCTATTGCCACCACCCTGTTCAAGTAATTAAATTTCCAGCTTCCTCAACGGGTTTCTCTCTCTCTCCATTTTCAGCAGCATCCAGCTGCAGTCCAGAACACACAAGTGAGTTACCATAAAAACACAGGACCCAGTGTCCATTACTTAGCCTTTTATTTGCGAACTGTAATGGCGCTTTTATGTAAAACGGGTAATTAAGTTTAAGGTGGATGATTTTATGGTAATGAGTACTTTGGAGAAAATTGTGGGTGTCACATTCGAGACGTGGAGATAACTCTGACAATAGCATGGCTTCCAGAGTAGTGAAAGGTATTTTACCTGAATCTTTATCCTAATAAGCATATCTGCAATGTCAGAACAATTTTTAATTGTCCACTTTTATTACTTTGGTTTAAATTCACGGCTTGCAGTCGTTTAAACAGCAAAAGAGTTACACTGAAGTTTAATAAACGATAAAGATTGATCTCAAACACGCAGGAACTGTGCGTTGGATTTCGATTCTAAATGTCTCATTATCACTACAATATAAATATCAATTATACCAAAAATTCTATTTTCTGGAACCATTTCCAATAAAATATATATCTTCCACCATTTTTGAACAAATTTCAGGTCCTTGAAAGCGAGGTGATAATGAATATGACTAGGAAAAGGACGGTAAATGGGGGGAAACGAACTATGGGTAACTTGGCTTTTGTGCTGTTCTACACTTAATAGGCTTAATTTTAAGAGTATGATGCACAGAACATGAAACGTTTGTAGAAAACGCAAGAAACAGATTTAAAGGCAGATTCTCATCACGTAACAAGTAAAGTGTACGAGGACACTTGTGCACTTTTGTCACGTAGGGCCAAGGCAATGATGAACTGTGTTGTCTCTAATCAACAGACTCAGACAGCGGTGTCCTCCCAGAGGCATAAGCACGCAATAACGCAATAAGCGAAGTACGCTGTTTCCCACCTCATTAGACAGGATCGAAACTAGAACCTGAACGGAAGTCTGAGCTTTCGCCCAGAACGGGACTGCGCAGAATGTAGCAGACACAAAGCAAGAACGACACGTCACCACAAAGTACCGATATTACGTAACTCATTGCAGCAGAATTCTTATTGAGAAGCTGTTAGTCGCTCAGCTGATCAAGACATTTCCGCCTTTTATAGAACCGGAAGGTTCAGCATCGTCTTCACAAGATACGCCACAGCTCCCTATCCTGATCTTAAGGTCAATTTTAATATTATCATCACACCAATTCCTATGTCTCCAAACTGTTTCTCTCTTCAGATTTTTCGGCTAAAATATCGTACATATTCCTCACCTCGCCTGTTTTCTACATATCCTGCCCATCTCAGCTCCCTTAATTTGATTTCACTGAATAGCTAAAATTATAAAGCTTATCAATATGAAATGTTCTCCAAATTCCTGTTACTTTCTCCCTCTTAGGACTAAATATTGTCTTCAGCACCCTGTTCTCAAATACTTCTATTCGTAGAAACAACATGCAAAATTACAATTTTATATTTCTTAAAACTTTTCGTTTCTTTACACGAAACAAGAAGAACTTATAAGTACAAAACATTCCCAGAAGTGAATTCGCTCTAAATTTATTCATCAATATAATTTTGATCTGTGTCGTTCAAAAACACATTAAATTAGAAAGTTTACACATTTTAAACTAATTAGCCATTACATTTTTAAATACTTGAGAGTCCCGACAAAACTCCTTACTCGTCTGCCTCATCCAATATCGTTATATGTAGCAACAGAGAGGCTTAATGCTCAGTTACGTTCTCCCGTCAGTGACGTCATACAGACCAATATTTTGAACGCGATACCTATTAGTAAACAGTGCACCCTACCAGGTCGCTCCTGGTTAAATCTTACACAGCAGCACTGCATCCACAGCAGAGGTTACACGTGTGTCGCATGACCTGATATTTTGAGAAGGATCGTAGCCATAGACCAGGGAGGGATTTACAAGATTTTTACGGTCTACTGTACTTTCGAGGAAGTCTGAGTCATGAGAGAAGAGTCATGGGTACTTAAAGACGCGTTAGCATTGAGCTAACCTTCTCGGTTAAGTTTCATAGCTGAAAATACGCCTCTGGCAAGATAAACAGAAAACTAGCAACAATCAACAATGTTTATCGTTATCGTACTTGGTCCCTTTAGGCACATTCTGGGACAGTAGGGCGTATCTTAAACTATTATACTTCGTTTCATATCCCTTTCAATTCAGCATTAATTAATTATTATATTATTTGACTCTACAGGACTAATTTATACAACAATTCAGTATGTCTTGTACAATTGGTACAACTAATTACATGGAACAGTGGCCTTCTTGAGAAAATGAAAGTAGCTCAGCTAGATAAATTCTCCACATTTTATGGAACACGCAGATTCGCTATTGCATTCAAAATGGTCAGCCACTAGACACAATCCTGAAATAGCTGAATCCAGTCTTCACCCTCACAATGAATCCGTTCGTCAAAGATTCGACTACGTCTTACAAAGACTCTTTCCCCTTGAGCTTTTCGAACTACAATTTTGTCTGCATTGTTATTTAGTCACAGTTTTCCATTTCTTAAGATGTTCTGGTGATAGACTCTAATAAACCATACACTAATTATAACAATAATTGATGTTACAATGAACATATAATTTAATTATTAATTGAAATATGCCATATTTGAAAAGTGAAGGCAAAGAAAATGTTGATATTTATTGGTGTAACGGGCATCTACCATGATCACTTCAAAAGCGTATCCCAAAACTTCCTAGCGGAGGTACAAAATACGATAACTGAATCAGCACACGTCTTGAAGCGATTACTAACGTATCAATTCATTAATTTCAAACGCATTTTCCATAACTTGCTATGTAATGAGCCTCAGACACAAGGTTTTTTTCCTTGGATCACGAACGCACATCATACGTATAACATGGTGCGAAACAACAACTCGGTTTTCCTTCCCCACATTCCCAATACGCCTCAACTCTCAATATGTGAAAGGCGACGTGGCCTTGCACTTTAATCCCAAGCTACCCAGCACGGACGAGTATCCTCTGGGAATGGTTGACGGGCGGGAAGCCCCGTTGCGAGTCGCAAGGACTTACAGACGTCATCCCAGTCGTCATGACTATACGTTAGGTTAGGTTGGGTTAGGTTAGGTTAGGTTGGCGTCTTCGGTAAAAATACGTCCTTCAAGAACTTCGTTACGCACGGCGTCGATTTTCTATCATCGTGCCCAACGTTATACGAAGGGTGGTATGCTTCATATGGCGTGACGGCGGATGGCGTCGCACCGTCAGGCGTCGGTTTTCTAGTTTCGTCAGCAGTGACATTTAAATTGATCTGCGGTAACTTTAGTGCCATGATAGGGCGTCGCAATGATCGGCGTCGCGACGCCAAGCGTCGGTTTTCTAAAATTGAAATCAAAGTTATCCAAATCTTTCGAGTTACATTCCTCGGTCTTGTGGTGGTGTCGTGACGATGGCGTCGCGACGCCGAGCGTCGCTTTTCTACTTTTGCCTTCAGTGATGTCTAACTAAATCTGCGGTATCTTTTGTGGTATTAGATGGTGTCGTGATGCTCGGCGTCGAGACGCCTGGCGTCGATTAGGTTAGGTTCTGTTAAGTTAGGTTAGGTTAGGTTGGGTTAGGTTAGGTTAGGTTGGGTTAGGTTACGTTAGGTTAGGTTAGGTTGGTTTAGGTTAGGTTGGCGTTTTCGGTAAAAATACGTCATTCAAGAACTTCGTTACGCACGGCGTCGTTTTTTTATCATCGTGTCCAACGTTATACGAAGAGTGGTATGCTTCATCTGGCGTGACGGCGGATGGCATCTCGACGCCAGGCGTCGGTTTTCTAGTTTCGTCAGCAGTGACATTTAAATTTATCTGCGGTAACTTTGGCGCCATGACAGGTCGTCGCAATGATCGGCGTCGCGACGCCAGGCGTCGGTTTTCTAAAATTAAAATCTAAGTTATCCAAATGTTTCGAGTCACATTCCTGGGTCTTGTGGTGGTGTCGTGACATTAGGCGTCGCGACGCCGGGCGTCGCTTTTCTACTTTTATCTTCAGTAATGTCTAACTATATCTGCGGTATCTTTTGTGGTATTAGATGGTTTCGTGATGCTCGGCGTCGCGACGCCTGGCGTCGATTAGTTTAGGTGAGGTTAGGTTGGGTTATGTTAGGTAAGGTTAGGTTAGGTTCAGTTAGGTTAGGTTAGGTTAGGTTCTGTTAGGTTCGGTTCTGTTAGGTTAGGTTATGTTAGGTTGGGTTAGGTTAGGTTAGGTTGGGTTGGGTTAAGTTACGTTACGTTACGTTAGGTTAGGTAAGGTTAGATTGGGTTAGGTTAGGTTGGCGTCTTTGGTAAAAATACGTCCTTCATGAACTTCGTTACGCACGGCGTCGCTTTCTATCATTGTGCCCATCGTTATACGAAGGGTGGTATGCTTCATATGGCGTGACGGCGGATGGCGACGCGACTTAAGGCGTCGGTTTTATAGTTTCGTCAGCAGTGACATTTAAATTGATCTGCGGTAACTTTGGCGCCATGACAGGGCGTCGCGACGCCGGGCGTCGGTTTTATAAAATTAAAATTAAAGTTATCCAAATGTTTCGAGTCACATTCCTGGGTCTTGTGGTGGTGTCGTGACATTAGGCGTCGCTTTTCTACTTTTGTCTTCAGTAATGTCTAACTATATCTGCGGTATCTTTTGTGGTATTAGATGGTTTCGTGATGCTCGGCGTCGCGACGCCTGGCGTCGATTAGTTTAGGTGAGGTTAGGTTGGGTTATGTTAGGTTAGGTTAGGTTCGGTTAGGTTAGGTTCGGTTAGGTTAGGTTCGGTTAGGTTCGGTTCTGTTAGGTTGTTAGGTTGGGTTAGGTTAGGTTAGGTTGGGTTGGGTTAGGTTACGTTACGTTACGTTAGGTTAGGTTAGATTGGGTTAGGTTAGGTTGGCGTCTTTGGTAAAAATACGTCCTTCATGAACTTCGTTACGCACGGCGTCGCTTTCTATAATTGTGCCCATCGTTATACGAAGGGTGGTATGCTTCATATGGCGTGACGGCGGATGGCGTCGCGACGCCAGGCGTCGGTTTTCTAGTTTCGTCAGCAGTGACATTTAAATTGATCTGCGGTGACTTTGGCGCCATGATAGGGCTTCGCAATGTTCGGCGTCGCGACGCCAGGCGTCGGTTTTCTAAAATTAAAATCAAAGTTATCCAAATCTTTCGAGTCACATTCCTGGGTCTTGTTGTGGTGTCGTGACGATAGGCGTCGCGACGCCTGGCGTCGCTTTTCTACTTTTGTCTTCAGTAATGTCTAACTATATCTGCGGTATCTTTTGTGGTATTAGATGGTTTCGTGATGCTCGGCGTCGATTAGTTTAGGTGAGGTTAGGTTGGGTTATGTTAGGTTAGGTTAGGTTCGGTTAGGTTAGGTTAGGTTCGGTTCTGTTAGGTTCGGTTCTGTTAGGTTAGGTTATGTTAGGTTGGGTTAGGTTAGGTTAGGTTGGGTTGGGTTGGGTTAGGTTACGTTACGTTAGGTTAGGTTAGATTGGGTTAGGTTAGGTTGGCGTCTTTGGTAAAAATACGTCCTTCATGAACTTCGTTACGCACGGCGTCGCTTTCTATCATTGTGCCCATCGTTATACGAAGGGTGGTATGCTTCATATGGCGTGACGGCGGATGGCGTCGCGACGCCAGGCGCCGGTTTTCTAGTTTCGTCAGCAGTGACATTTAAATTGATCTGCGGTGACTTTGGCGCCATGATAGGGCTTCGCAATGTTCGGCGTCGCGACGCCAGGCGTCGGTTTTCTAAAATTAAAATCAAAGTTATCCAAATCTTTCGAGTCACATTCCTGGGTCTTGTTGTGGTGTCGTGACGATAGGCGTCGCTTTTCTACTTTTGTCTTCAGTGATGTCTGACTACATCTGCGGTATCTTTTGTGTTATTGGATGGTGTCGTGATGCTTGGCGTCGCGCCGCCTGGCGTCGACTAGGTTAGGTGAGGTTAGGTTGGGTTAGGTTAGGTTAGGTTAGTTTAGGTTACGTTTGGTTTGGTTAGGTTAGGTTAGGTTGGGTTAGGTTAGGTTGGGTTAGGTTACGTTAGGTTAGGTTAGGTTAGGTTGGCGTCTGCGGTAAAAATACGTCCTTCAAGAACTTCGTTACGCACGGCGTCGTTTTTCTATCATCGTGTCCAACGTTATACGAAGAGTGGTATGCTTCATCTGGCGTGGCGGCGGATGACGTCGCGACGCCAAGCGTCGGTTTTCTAGTTTCGTCAGCAGTGACATTTAAATTCATCTGCGGTTACTTTGGCGCCATGATAAGGCGTCGCAATGGTCGGCGTCGCGACGCCAGGCGTCGGTTTTCTAAAATTAAAATCAAAGTTATCCAAATCTTTCGAGTCACATTCCTGGGTCTTGTGGTGGTATCGTGACGATAGGCGTCGCGACGCCGGGCGTCGCTTTTCTACTTATGTCTTCAGTAATGTCTAACTATATCTGCGGTATCTTTTGTGGTATTAGATGGTTTCGTGATGCTCGGCGTCGCTACGCCTGGCGTCGATTAGGTTAGATGAGGTTAGGTTGGGTTATGTTAGGTTAGGTTAGGTTAGGTTAGGTTGGGTTGGGTTAGGTTACGTTACGTTAGGTTAGGTTAGGTTGGGTTAGGTTAGGTTGGAGTCTGGTAAAAATACGTCCTTCATGAACTTCGTTACGCACGGCGTCGCTTTCTATCATTGTGCCCATCGTTATACGAAGGGTGGTATGCTTCATATGGCGTGACGGCGGATGGCGTCGCGACGCCAGGCGTCGGTTTTCTAGTTTCGTCAGCAGTGACATTTAAATTGATCTGCGGTAACTTTGGCGCCATGACAGGGCGTCGCGACGCCAGGCGTCGGTTTTCTAAAATAAAAATTAAAGTTATCCAAATGTTTCGAGTCACATTCCTGGGTCTTGTGGTGGTGTCGTGACATTAGGCGTCGCTTTTCTAATTTTGTCTTCAGTAATGTCTAACTATATCTGCGGTATCTTTTGTGGTATTAGATGGTTTCGTGATGCTCGGCGTCGCGACGCCTGGCGTCGATTAGTTTAGGTGAGGTTAGGTTGGGTTATGTTAGGTTAGGTTAGGTTCGGTTAGGTTAGGTTCGGTTAGGTTAGGTTCGGTTCTGTTAGGTTCGGTTCTGTTAGGTTCGGTTCTGTTAGGTTAGGTTATGTTAGGTTGGGTTAGGTTAGGTTAGGTTGGGTTGGGTTAGGTTACGTTACGTTACGTTAGGTTAGGTTAGATTGGGTTAGGTTAGGTTGGCGTCTTTGGTAAAAATACGTCCTTCATGAACTTCGTTACGCACGGCGTCGCTTTCTATAATTGTGCCCATCGTTATACGAAGGGTGGTATGCTTCATATGGCGTGACGGCGGATGGCGTCGCGACGCCAGGCGTCGGTTTTCTAGTTTCGTCAGCAGTGACATTTAAATTGATCTGCGGTGACTTTGGCGCCATGATAGGGCTTCGCAATGTTCGGCGTCGCGACGCCAGGCGTCGGTTTTCTAAAATTAAAATCAAAGTTATCCAAATCTTTCGAGTCACATTCCTGGGTCTTGTTGTGGTGTCGTGACGATAGGCGTCGCGACGCCTGGCGTCGCTTTTCTACTTTTGTCTTCAGTGATGTCTGACTACATCTACGGTATCTTTTGTGTTATTGGATGGTGTCGTGATGCTTGGCGTCGCGCCGCCTGGCGTCGATTAGGTTAGGTGAGGTTAGGTTGAGTTAGGTTAGGTTCGGTTAGGTTAGGTTAGGTTAGGTTAGGTTAGTTTAGGTTACGTTTGGTTAGGTTAGGTTAGGTTAGGTTTGGTTAGATTAGGTTAGTTGATGTTCGGTTAGGTAGGTTAGATTAGGTTAAGTTAGGCAAAAAGATTTATGTGTTCTCTTACAGACCTGCCCGTGCAGTCTTTGTTAAATTTCAAGAACGGAAGTATTGTGTTTAATGTGTTATAATCCTCAGTGGCCGAAAAGAAAAATCCCGTTCTGAAGGGTAACAGATTACCTTAATTCTTCAGGTCTTTAGCCACGTAGTTATTAGTCCTGGGTTGTGTTTCTGAACTGGTTATCCTTGGATCGGCGTTTTAGATATCGGGCAATGCAAGACATTTATTACACGTATATAATTTTAAATTATCTCGTGCTAACTAACCAACATCTTCGTGCAGAGTCAAATACCTATTGTATGGGGTCAGAAACAAATGTCTCTGAAGAGAATTATCACTAAATCATTTTAAAATATGTGCTTATCTCGACTTTTTTGCTCTTAGTGTTTAAATACCGTGGGTAAAGGGCACATAATAACAGTGGAGTAAAAAAGATGTAGCCTGGAGCACAATATGTAATGTAACTTCAAAGGATCTGCTTACAACACAAGCATTTTATTAAACTTAGTTTCTGACACTCAACTGTTTTCTCTCTGCAGAGACGTAAATTGGAGTCCTGTTGAAGTGTGACGATTCAAATTGTGACCCTGACGAATAATTTTTGGACTCTCAGCTTAATAACTGGTTTACATTAACGCCAGACACTAACAAAAAATAACTTGATGTATGTATCATGAATACAACGAAATGAAACACTCAGTAAAGTGGCTAGCTATAGGCTTCATGTTCGATTCCCGCAACAGACAGTGACTCTAGGGGAGTTCCCAACTATAAGTTGCAAAATCACAGGCTCTGTATTACCGTCGCCCTGTCTGTCCGGAAGTAACAACCCGAGAACAGATGAACAGATTTTAATTATACTGGGGAGATTTATTGAAATCTGTCTAAACATGCCATTTTTGGTTAAAATCGGACGCATGTCTCTACATATTCAATGCAGTTAAGAAAGAATAGTTTAATAACGCTGTAAGTAACAACACTTTACTTTAAAACGCCACACTTGGGAAACGTGAACGCCGAACTGTCTGGGGGCACACGTTAATAATTCCTTAAGATTTTTAACTCAGTGTGTTATGTTTTTTCTCAGTTACGGTGTGGCATGATTTATTTTACGCTCACTGTGCACTCTTTCTCGAAAGGGCTGAAGGAAGTGGGCCAACACTGAAACACTGAAACGAACAGAGACCAAGGGGACTTGCAAATGAGGAAGAAAGAATCTCAGATCGAGTTCCAGTCGTCCGACTCACAGAAGCAGTAGGTAATAAAAGCTCTGAAATAAGGTACAGAAAACTTTGTTTACGTTCACATCTACCAAGAGGGAGTCCCTGCATTGCATTCACAGATTTCGTTTCCGCCCAGGATATTCAGCGTCTTCATGAACAGGACACGTACACAGACATTACTTGTTGACTGTTCGTATAGAGGATAAGGCTGAAGACTAGAATACCGCAACAACCCGGAGGGCAATTAAAACTTGATACAAGTATCGTGTCCCGAGTAGTTACAATGCCTTTATATTCAACTTCACACCATCAATAACAACAACTTGGCTGCACAAAAATCTGAGTGAAGAGTTGAAGAGATTTGAAAAGACAATTTTTAACAGCCTCAAAACGACAAAGTATGTTTGAGTTCATTGTGGATAAATGTGGCATCAACACAGTCAGGTACATAGTGGATATTATAGAATTTGATACCTTCGCGGCGAATACAATCAATAAAATCTTCTCGGGCAATCAGCCGCGTTAACTGGTTACCGTAGTAAACCGACGTTTCGCTAACAAACTCTATCCCCATCTTCAGGGTTCTGATGTGACTGGATCCTCAGAAGTCGCCAGGCGAAACGTCGGTTTACTACGGTAACCAGTTAACGCGGCTGATTGCCCGAGAAGATTTTATTGATAATGGATATTCTTCGCCGTCTGCGAAGTACTCTGTGCCATCGGTGCTCAGCCATAACCAGGCACAGACACATCGGTTTCTGTTGGTACAGGAAAGAGTGACAGACTAGATCTAGTATCACTGTGCTTTCATAACCTTCCCATTACAGACTAGAGCCAACTTTTTACTCTTCAGCATCTACCCCCAAGCGATTGACTGCTACGCGTTCCCTGGAATGAAAGCCCTCCCGAAGGGATGCAAGTGCTAGTCAGCAGATGTGAAAAGGGCTATGAAGGCGGCACTTGGCAGAAATGTGCGACAGCTGAAGGAAACTATACTTCGAAGGCGTTGTGTACTGAAACCGGCCATAATGATAGATAAGCTCACACGATCTAAAGTTGAAGAACTTATCGACTCTACCATGTATAAATTATATTAAGCAACATTTCTATGGCGTGATAATCTGTGTACGACTATACTCAGTCACCACTCACTCTATAAAACGCGATGTGGAGTGTCTTCAAGTGGAAGTTTTACTTTATCAAATTCAACAGGCATCTTCTAACTCCTGGTTAACAAGTTTTTATTCTTCGTTGGTAATTCCATTAGTTTAGAGCGGCAACTGTTTAAATACGTAGCTCAATGTCATATCTGAGAGTCACAAAAACACTGAAATATGACGAAAGGAAACCTAGGCCTGTAGCTGTACACGATTTGTTGATCATGTTTCACTTTCTATGCCTCTAGAAGTAATGTAAACTGCGTAATTTCTCTGCTAGGGTTCATGAGTTGTACAGTCGTTTCAAACTGGAATTTAACCGACTCCCTGCTTCTTGGATTCCTAAAAGGCTCTTTAACATAATCATAAGATATACATAATACTGAGGCGTGTTTTATTTTCCATAAGTCATTAAAATGTTATCTGATTAATATGTTTATAAAAGTAAGGTAAAGCCGTCATGTAGGTCGCTTGGGGGGAGTGGAGGTATAGCTCCTACTCTTTCCTGACCTCGGCACTAGATAGGGGTAAGTGGTCAGCACCACAACATGTTTATAATAGCAACTATAATTATTCAACCAATAAACATAATACTAACTACACCATCCCTGCTCGTTGAAGGAATAGGTAACAATGGTAATAAATGCTGAAAACCACAAAATTCTGTTAGAAAACGGACTCGAAGGGCAAAAGAGATTTACACGAAGCCACAACGTGTACACACCACTAAACCGTGCGCTGTGTACCACGATTATGAATAATTAGAGCCCTAACCCAGCAGGTGAAATATTGAAATATCACCATCAATACAAACACACGCACAGTGCATATTGTATCTGTGTTGCGCCATGTGGCCAATTATTACCAAAAACTAAGCCGTAATATTCTCTGCAAACAGTAAAACCAACATGGGACTCTCCCGTAAATTGTACGTCACAATCGATTGCATTATGACGCCCATAAAATTCTTACTACTGTTGGAGCTCAAAAATATTTGGCCCTAGTCTCAATATCAGGGCACAGAGTACATAGAAAATTGCTATTGTTCTTTTGTTTAACAACTTAGCATTACAGGCACTCTTTTCAGTTTCATTCTTTTTATGTGAGGTCAGTTCTAAGGTACAGGAGCTATTATTTTCGGGTTATATTGGCAGTAACACGGCTTTTATCAACAGCAAACAAAGGAAAAAGTCTAAAGTTTGACGTAGAAATGGGAATGCCAACAGCAGGACTTAAAATGGACCGTCACGAGCCAAATTTAAATTCGTTCGCCAATTTTCGGTATAGACTCCCAGTGCCAAATTGTGTCGGAATCCGTTCAGTAGTTTGTAAAATGAGGGCGGATCGGCACCATTACTCCATGACGAGCCCAGTTAGCATAGCATATACGAAGTTCTGTTATCTCGCTGATAAATTTACAGACATTTTCAAACTGCTAGTTTAAATACCAGTTCATATATCGGCAGAGATTGATTTTAACCGAAATAAGGCGAATAAATCAAAATGCCTACCTCATGAAACAACAGCTAAAACGTTTTGATCGCCCTTCTTCCCTGTCCCTTCATCAACAGTACAAGTGTTTATCCGTTCATATTAAAATGCACCTTACGGAAACTGGGTGTGGTGTGGAGGGCATTTGACCCAGATGGGTGCGGGTTCTAGTGAACACCGTAATAAACCTCCTGCCTCCATAAAAGGAGTTGAATTTCTAGACTAGCGTACTATCGACTTCTTAAGGACGAAACTCCGACAGTGAACATCTAAATATCCTCTTCTTTTAACAACATTTTTTCGTCTTATGAAGTCTGAGTTATATGCACAGTTCTAACACCGCAGTTCAAAATTTGAAGAGTTCAGAAAGAAATTCGAAATGGAATGAACCAGTTCAGGGCAGGTCCAATGGTGGAACTGGGTGGCACAGCATTGAACCTCAGGATTTCATAAGAGAAGGGAATTTCTTGGTCAGCAGAGTAAACATCGACTGATGAAGGAACAATGGACTGAGTCTGGGTGGATGGATGGGTTAGTTGCTGAGGTGAGGTGAGGTGAGGTGTGTAGGTGTGTGTGTGTGTGTGTGTGTGTGTGTGTGTGTGTGTGAAAGAGAGATAGATAGAGAAAGCAGCTTGGTTAGTTACGAAGATCTAAAAGTGGAATTCTCTTTGTGGTAACACTCACAGTCAGTGACAGCGAGGGAGCGTGTCCTGTCATGACGTCCCCGTTCAACCCGACTTCAAGGGGCCTCGGTCAATATTACTTCACAGTGAGAGGACAACCATCAGTGCTTCATACATTTCACTCCTCGAGTGACACAAAGCACCATATCATTCATGTGGAAAAGATCGATCAAAGTTGAATGTAATCAAGTTATACGTCTGCGATGTGTAGTCTATATTTCGAGTAGATGGCCTGACTTTTAATGAGAACATGTTTCATACTTCTAGGAAAATGCGCACTACACATAGATAACACTACATTATTCATTTAAATTAAATCGAGCGGTCTGGCTCAGCTTAATGTGTGTGATTAGAATTGTAAAGACCCTGTTCATATTCAGACACGAAACACGGTGTCCTGAGAAGAAAAAAGGAATATTTTTTCTTAAACACTCTACAAGATAAATCTCTTCGAACAGATCATGACCTTTCGGGTTAATTTTTATTCTTGATATTTTTAATTTGAAACGTACCTATCCGGAGACAATATAAAGATTGGAAAAGGATAGGAATCACGCGGCTTCATATTTCAGTTCTCAGAATTGTTTGAAATAAAGCCAATAAAAATCAGAACAGGAAAATGGAGACCAAGATAAGAGGGAGAGCTGAAAGTTGGAGCAAACTCTCCGTGAAAATGTGAAATAAGTTAAAATAATTCAAACCAGGGTCCAATGTTGGCCCGAAAAAGGACCGGGAAAAATAAACTCGAAGTTTACTTGGTGGTTTAAATGTGGGCTGTGTTCTGGGTTATGACACCGTTTAGTCACGTATGTATTTACCGACGTTTCCGAATAGATGACATTTAAATTTTTCAAGGTCATTCAAAAGTAAATTTTTCAAAGGTATATTTCTGCCGATCAGTGAGAAACTGAGTGACAATACTCATGTCAGTTTGAGGTCAAGGACAGGTCAGCGTCATGTCATAATCAAAACAATATAAGTACAGGGGTTTTCCGAATAGAAGCCATTTAGTTTTCTCAAGGTAATTCGAAAATCAATTCTTCAAAGGCTTATTTCTGCCGATCTGTGGGAATGTGAGTGACAATACTCATGTCAGTTTGAGGTCACGGACAGGTCACCGTAATTTCATAGTCACGACAATATCAGTCTGAGGGTTTTCAGAGTAGAGGCTTTTAAAATTCTCAAGGTCATTCGAAGGTCATTTTTTTAAACGCTTATTTCTGCCGATCTGTAAGAATGTGAGTGACAATATTAATGCCAGTTTGAGGTCACGGACAGGTCATCGTCATGTCATAGTCACGACTATATTTGTCCCGGGGTTTTCCGAATAGCGGCCTTTAAAATTTTGAAGGTATTTCGAAAGTCATTTTTTCAAACGCATTTATCTGCCGATCTGCAGGTATCTGAGTAACCATACTCATGTAAGTTTTAGGTCAAGGACAGGTCAGTGTCATGTCAAGGTGACGACAATATCAGTCCGACGGTTTGCCGAATATAGGCCTTTAACTTTTCAAGGTCATTCCAATGTATTTTTTTCCCAAACGCTTATTTTTGCCGAACTGTAGGAGACTGAGTGACCATACTCATCTCACGTTGAGGTCACGAACAGTTCAACGTCACGACAAAATCAGTCGGCATTTTTATAACCTGAAGATTCAATTCCGTGATAACAATAACACGTAACTGGTCGCCATCCTTAGCCAAATTAATCCAGTCATCATACTCACACCCTGTCTTTAAGACTCAGTTTCATGTTATACTTATATCCGTTCCTATATCTCCCCTTCAAGTTTTCCGATTGAAGTTGTGCACACATTTCTCATATTTTTCCTGCGGACTAAATTCCGTGATATTACAGTAATTGGGTGTAATCAGTGAGTTCGACGTCCGTAGGACGTAATTGGCAAGGGGTTTAGAGGGGAGGCAGGGAGAGCAGACAAGGAAGCATATACCGTGCATACTACAGATATTGTTTCCCAGTCGCAGTACTCTGCAGGTCGCTGTCTCAGTTTTTATGTCGGTAATGTCTTTGGATTACGTTTCAGAGCTACTTTCTGAAATCATAATCAAGGGGTCATGACGGGGACAGCGTCGGTGAAACTTCGGTAAACTTCTACCAGACCCCACGGCACTATAACCTAGAAGACAGCTATCTTCGTACTCGTCGCCGTGAGAACATCAAATCCTACTTTCTCGCGTTTGGTTTCCTTCTACCCTCAAGCTAGTGACGTAGTCAAAAAACAGTTTCGTCTCGGTTACTGTACTTTATATGAATGTTTCATTTTTCCAGCAAGGTATGCCACTTCTTATTGCGAGAAAATAATTTTACAGGGAGCAATAAACAAAGCTATGCATTCATATTCTTATTGCCTGTTCGTGTTCTAAGTCTCAGTGAATCCTAACAGGGCCATAAACGCCTTGGGAATAACCTTGATTACAGTTACGTTGCAACCTGGGGTATTCCAGAGTGATGAAAAGACGTAAGGTCACTACAACACGAACTTCTCGCGTTTCAGAATGCTATCTGTGAAGCCTTGTCATTAAAACGTAAAAAAACCTGACAGTACGATTTTCTCCACGTTAATATATTCCTATTCTTTGTGGCACTCTTCTACTTAATATGTTTCTTTAAGATAAGAGCATGTAACAACTAAATTAACAAAACACAAAAAGCAAAGTCCTTGGTGAACGTAATGTTAGTTCGTATATGACGATTTAAGTCAAAGTACTGGAATCCAGACCAATCAAAACAACAAGACTGAAGCAAATGACATGGGGTTCATATGGGCTACTGCGAACTGTAGAAGATCTCGCCAAATATCATTAACCAATCACAGAATATTTTACATATTTAACAGTATCCATACAACAGTCGACAGCAAAAGAGTTGGTTTTCATTTGGAGAAAACAAGAGAAGTTGTATTTGTAGATGTTATCGGTGTACACAAATTAACAACAGACGAAAGAGGAAACTCTAATAAAAGACAGAAAGAACAACTCTGAACAAAAACCTTGAGTCGAAACAGTCACGAAAGATCAATATAATAACAACTAGCAAATTTCCCGTCACGAATAACGAAAAATCTAAAGCAGTACTTAACACATTCAACTCTAACAAAGCAGCATACAAAAATAAATGATCACTCATCTTTTCCTAATAAAAGATTATAATAAAACTTAATTTAGTAAAACATATTTTGTTGCATGCTTATACCCTGAGACCAAGAAGATATTCTTGTAGCTCGGCGATGAGATTTTTGAAACAAATGTCACAAACCCAAAATCTGTCTTGGTTTGGAGTACAGGTAAAAATTCTGGGATTTATGGATTTTTACCTGATATTCAAGGTACGTGTAAAATTAACAAACCTACGGAAAACCTTAGTGCAATACAGATTGATAAAAAAGTGAGCATTTGTCGAATTTCACCGCAGTAACACTGTGGGAATTCTAATAATATTTATATTAACAAATCAACGATCTACTAGCTTCCATCTATTGCTGTAACAACGTAATTGTTATTTACATTCACCCTGTACACCAATGCTACACTCTGTTACGTCTTTTGTGATATTTCAACGTGGAACATTATCTCAGGTGAGTGACTTATTTTCCCGGCGCAGGTATCTGTGAAATTACAGAGAAATACCACGTAGCTTGTAATTCAGCGTCGACTACAGCCTCTAGATTCAGCACGTTCTAAGGAAATTATTCTGAGATAATTCTTGTGCTGAATATCCTATGCACGTATTCTTGCCATATTAATTGGAGTTTCTGCTTTCACCTCGGCATGCATGATTCAACACGAAAGTACAGCCTATATCAAAACAAATGTAACTCTACAGAACAAATTTAAATTCGGAATTAACAGGATAGACGTGTGTATGGAACCTGAAAGCATCTATTACACACTTTAAAGAACTTTAAAAAGTGGTGAAAGTAATTTATAGTAAATATAACTTCTTGTAAAAACAGATCGTAATTAATCCCATCTTGATAATTAATTCGCAAAAATGTCATAAAAATAGTATATCACCTATTCTACACCTTTAAATTATTCATTACTGAGACTACTGATGGTAACCACATATAACTTTTCTACTAACAATCTCCATGATACAGAATCTTCCTTGACAAGCTGAAAGTCGCTGAGCTGGCCAAAACGTTCATCACATTTCATGAAGTCGAAGTATTCATTACCGTGTCTACAAGAGCCTTCCACTAAAATCTATTGTCAGCCACCTGAATCCAGTTACAGATCCGATTTAATATAACCGTCAAATCTCTCACCCATGCAGGGTTTCCGATTGAAATTTTATATCACATTTCTCATGTCCCTGCATTTAAGTAAGAAAATAATATTAAAATTTATCTTAAAAAGTGGGATGTGAGGATGTGGACTGGATTCATGCCCTACAATCATATTTGTAGCAAGACGCATAGAAAGTCTTGAAACCATTATCTACAGAGATCTTATCTCCATAAACCTTGACGTCGGTAGCTTAAAAATCCATTCTACGATGGCACATCCAGACAGCAATAAGACAAGTACGAGAAGATACTGCGTATGTTGTTTAATATCTGAATACTCGTCTTACGTTAGTAAGTAGAACATATCTCTCAGGATAGGAATCAGTGACGGGCTCTTTTGAACATCGTCATAAATTACAGGGTTGCTTAAAATGCAGCGAATTTCTCGACCAGCTGAAAGACTATTGACTTCTCAGTAAGGACTCTGTTCCATGGAGTTGTTTAATCCAAGAATCCTGTTGAGCAATCTCGTAGCAGTTGTCACTAGTTAAACTGGAATTCATTTATGACCACTGAAGTCGATCAATACGAACTCGTCGTCTTACCCGCCTATTCAATCGCGAGTTCAAATCCCCGTGCATCACGTGCTTTGAGAGAACGAAAGGAACGAGGAACGGAAATTGACTGCTTAATCAGGTTGAAATTTGCATAACTGCGCCGTTTAACAGACCACTATAACCGGCAAATCGAACCACAACTTAAGAGTAGAAAAGTGTATTCAAAGAGTTGGCCTATACATATTCTCGAAATAAGTTCTCTCGGATGTTACCTTTGATATTGATTTATTGTAGATGTAAATGTATTATTCCACGTACAAGCACAATGTTGGAAAGTTAATAAAAGTAGCTGTCACACTACACACATATTTTCGCAAGCGTATCTCGTTAAATGTCCAGTAACCTAAAATTATTTTAGAACATGATGTGCAAACAACTGAAGCTATAAGCCACATTACTTGAATAAATCAGAAGTAAATTAATTTTTAACTTGACTGAGTTTTATTCAGAGTACCACAACAACAGCAATCATTTTCCTTAAAAGTATTAATCAACTGATCTCTGTAAAGGAGACGAGCTGTGTTTCCTTTCAGATAGGAACTGAATTTGTAAATGTTTAAATGAGCTTCACGCTTCGAAGAGTTAATGGTAGGATATATTCACCATATTAAAAAATTTACAATTTTTTTCTGCTACTCTTATGCTCAAAATGGCTATCTCACCACACTCATTAACTTCATTTTAATCACTGGATGTTAATACTCGACATTAGACGTTCCACTTGAGCTCTCAGGCACTGCAGAGACAAACAATTAATCTCATAAATGATCCTGAACTGGGAGATACGAGCCCGAAAATGAGTAAAACACATTTTACAGCCCTTAGATTCTTAGATAAATGAAGAGTACATATCTGACACGCCAGAGTTATTGTGTCACATTCTGAAACAGATTAAAGGAGCAGAAACGATCAAATCTATATAACCTCATTAACACAACAAAACAAACCGACTGACGCTAATAAAGCTAAATGTGACTGAAATATACGACCATCTACAACGTTTCTAAATTACCAACCAGATCCAACTATTACAAGCAGAACTAGCAGGAACGTACAGATTCGGTGAGGCTCTAGACTTGTATTCAGAAGGTATCTGGTAACGATCTCGGCCGAGTTACGAGCTCAGGCTCTGATGATCCTAAATGATTGAAATTTGTTACCCAGAATTTAATTACTCATTGTTAATATTATCTTCGGTACAATCAACATACGCTCCATGTTTGGCATAATTATTTTATTTTTATTTTATTTATTATTTTATTTCATGAAACCAAAACTCTAGTTTAAAGAATTCAATTTTGAATCACTTAAAGACACCCAGAACAATGTGAAAACGAAGCTGAAAGAACATTCGGAAAATTATTTCCAACAAAGTTTCCAGATTTTTTTATTCAGATGCTGTTGAATATGTATATAAAATAAAATCTGTGTACTTTAAAGATCAAAATAATCGCTGCAGTTTAGTATTTATATGCGTCACAAAATCAGTGTGATTACTTAATTTCTTCAGACCTCGTATGCCAGCAGCTTTCTGATAACTGAAAAATGAACGACATAAGGCACTTTATTTTACGTACGTTTTCCTATGAATACTCCACACTAGCAAAATTCAACACATCGACAAAGCATGTGAATGCATAATGTTCCATGACAAAGAGCTGATTAGCAACAGGTTACTGAAATTACCCCAATACTACACACATTCAGCTTCGGACAGGGGAAAGGGGGAGTATACATACTAAATGTCTGTACTGAAGCTACCATAAAATACAACAGAACTTCCAACATATTTCCATTATGTTATCCACAATGCAAAGTTTTATTTATTAACTGCCACAATTCACTGATAATGACAAAAACCTGACTATCCACTTAACTTCAATAGCAAAGACAAATTAAAAGCAGGTTCGTGCTATTGTGCGTCATTTACACGAACTGTATAAAATTAATGCATGGTGAGAAATCTGGTTGCGTCGTTCCTCAGTTTCATCCCCGAAATTAGAATGGATTTCGACTACATTTCGTATCGTAGGTTTACATACGATATTATCGCACAATTTATTTTTAATCGAAAACAGACTTAACCCTTACTTCAAAAGACCTCAAATAAGAGTTCAGCGACTTTCTAATAAAGGATCGTTATACGAAAATACTTCCGCACAAAATAAAATATTTATTCCATCAAGGTCTAAACCTTTTCTTGAAATGTTTCTCGATACGGAGAATAATTAACAAAAAAAACGAAAAATAATTTATCTCTGCGCGGTGTCATACGTGACGTGTGGCTAGTTTCAATTCATTCATGATAAGAAATTTGTATGAACAATAAATGAACACAGCGGGATGAAGAATCACAAAGGAAGCATTTGGAAGCTGTGAGTACTGAAATGTACTTCTATTTCTCCAATGTGGTCTGCGCTGTGGAATTTACAGACCCTTCTATTAAACCCCTCTCGGTAACAAGTTACCAGCAGAGACTTAAACCGGGTACTTCTGAAGTGCAAATCAGAAGTGTGACCATTTGGGTGCAATCAGTCTTTCTGTTTCCATTCAATTCCTAATTATTTCCTCCAATCAATCATGTCAGTTAATCGCTTCGGCTACTATCACGTTGATTACAAGCAATGTCGACATGGCACAGACAGTAGTGCGAGTCTCGTAACTTCCCGGATGGACCATCCATCACTAGTGTCGCATATTGCGCAGGGCCGTGGTGTGGGTATCCCAAGAGACGACCCCCACCCCGAAAGGATCGGGGTCAACTTATCATCCACCGCGGCAGTGCAAACGCTGTCTCATCTGCACTTTCGTCCCACTTATCATTAAGAATTCTTGTAAATTAGTCACATAAAGTAATATTGTCAGGCCTAATGAACGCATTCTCAACGTCTAACAAGACGAATAATACAGTATCGTTGTGTCCAGGAACTTTTATCTATGAATTTATTAATTAACTGATTGTTGCTCAACTGATTAAGAAATTCCTCATCTTTTACGCAATCCAAAGTTCAATTACCATATTCACTGAGGTCCAACACTGGGCCGTATAACTAGCAAGTTCAATTAAGTACACACACTCACACATTATTATATAATATTTATTTTAATATTATCGTCGTAACTATAGCTATATCTCCAATTAAGTTAGCTATGCAAACATTTTTTCTAAGTACGACAGAAATTTCCATTTCATTTTCCTCAGAATATGTTATAATATCAAAGGGTTAATTAGAACAGGAAGGTATAAATTTGTCGGAAAAATAACCACTTAGAGAGATGCACTGGTTTAAGACACGATAAAACAAATAGGGAGTAGAAAAACCAGCAGGAATGAAAGTAGGTTAACTTGGTTAGAGTCCAAATAGTCGAGGGAAGTCCTTATGTTCTGACGACGATCGCCTATCCGTTGTTTCCGGGAGATTCCCATATAATCGAGTGCAAAGAGAAAGGAACATTCTGGAACATAGCAGTTTATAAAAGTTCGGTCGAACACCAACAACACACAGACGCCGTTGGCAGTGTGCCCAAGATCGAGAGAGGAACACTTGTTGCAAAAACCCGTTCCATACCTTCAACGTTCCTCATTCGACAATTCAGCCACATACACTGCCTATTATCACGGTTCACGTACCCCTCCTGACAGTTCAGCACAATGCAGCGACTACAATCATCCTTCACATAACCCACCTGCAGAACCGAAAGCCCATTGATTCTCATTCCTACTTGGTACTTAAATCTCGGCTATCCCGACTGAGGTTCTTCGTGGTTTTCCTCACTCCCTCAAGGAACATTCGGCTACTCTCCTGAATTAGGCCACCACCGCTTCCTTCCGCCTTTTTCCAACTCAAGACTCATTAACTGCCCTTTCATACGAGACTATATATTCTGATCTAACGGCGTCGTTAAATAAACAATAGACACACAATCGACATGACGATTCAGCACCATGCACTTACTACCAGTAACATTTAGTAGAATTCTATTTCTCGACTGTGAGTACTGTATTGACATATATTTACGTTAAATTGGGTTTAAATTATTTTTGAGAATGGCCGTGACATTAATACATTAAGTAACTCAATACATATGTAAATTCAGTTACAACAACCTGTGTTGTCTTAATTTAAAGGATGATTCGTTCTACACACGAATAATTATGTATACAGCAATTATGGCTTTATAAACTTTATTTAGTACGTGTGTTTGCTCTGTCAGACTACTGTTGTCCACATACAATTTCAAATTATCATATTTTACGAGCTTATCCCAGACAACAATCCCATATTTATGAAATGCGTACAAACATCGTATTTGCATGCTTTGGTGACACAACGCAACAAGACAAACGATGTGATTCTACAACATGTGCTATTTAAAAAAATGGATAGTAGTATAAATTTTCACGAATTCATACGATGGAAAAATATTTAAAAACAGAAACTCGAAAACGTCAAACAATATTAAAGTTAAAATACTTTGCAGTTTTTCTTCTTCTTAGGTTTCCTCGTCAACAACATGTGATATTTACCTCGTGGAAAAATGTGACAGACAAATAATCATTAATGATGATCAGGCAGGCTTAGCCTACACAATAATAAGATTGCAGAGATTGAGATGATCAATATTAATCTTCGGACAATAAGGCCGCTAGCGAGTCAAGACGAATATACAAGGGACCTCCAGGATACATAGCTACAGAGTTATCGCTACTGTAATCTGCCCGACGTGCTTAAAAACAGAAATCCTATTTTATCTCTATAAAGCACAATGGTAACTGTATGTACCACCTACTTTAATATTCAATAACTTTACATTTTGCACAGCGTATTAATGGATTTCGTATGATTTTCGGAATAAATACAGTTTCCTAACAAACAGCATTACGTAAGTTATGTTTGTAATGGAGACGCGATATGTTTTCTGTGATGTAGGTACTGAATATTTAATTGAGATAAGCTTTGTGTTTCTGAGAGTTAAAGTAGTTCTAGTCGGGTAAAAGTATTCCTACGCCTATGTACGGTGACGTTCATCACTGGAAACTGGAATTTTTGTTTCGTAGTGTATACACGAAAGGCTGAGTAAATAATAGTTTCCGCCACCTTTAATTTAGCAAATAAGGGAGCACTGGTGGAACAAGAGCGAAATACAACGTGTACTGAGAATTGGCTGGGTTGACGCAAGTAAACTGCAGCCTTCAGCATGCAACACACATGGGAATTAATTATGGAGTGGCTCGTGATAAATATTGAAAAACTGTTAACTATATTCCGTAGAACTCCGGTACCGAGCACGCAAATTCACGTGAAGTGTCTCGACATTTTCAATACTACGAAACACCAGTGTCATCTGATCAGCAAAATTTAGAGACGTAGACATAGATGGAAATGTAATATTAAACTGGATCTTAAATAAATGGGATGCGAAGACGGATTAATCCTTTATAGCTTAGTGGGCGTATGTCCCACCGACTTAAGAATAATATTTTACTTACGGTAACAAAAATGTTTCCAAAGAATAGACATAAAGCTCAATGTGAGCTTTTTGTAAAGTTGGGATTACTGTGCCGTTACGAAAAGAAATTATTTTGGTCGACAATCTTCAGTGTGTGCCACCAATATCAAATTAGGTCGAAATCCATCAAGTGCTATATGAATTATGCGGGCAGAGAAGATAGCCGGGCCTAACCTCCGTTACATGAGAGGTGTGTCGCTGTAAGAAAACAAATTATAACGAGTTTAAAATGCGTTGTGATCCCAAATCGGACGAAGCAGTTAAGAGCGCAAAGCTGTAAGCCATGTCGAAACATAGCAATTTACCAATAATTTCAATTTTATTTTTATTAATTCCGTTATAAATTCCGATAAACATAAAATGCACGTAATGTTACTTGCGCTTTCGTAAGAAACTTAATGTAACGTGGACTGGTGAAAGAGGGAACCCTCTTTTTTCGTTCCACTTAGCGTTAGATCTTGAACTGGTTTAAGTGTATTTACTCTCAGGCATATTCTTAAAAATGTATAAGAATTCGAGGATCGAGTACGATAGGTTACAGAAGGCTAAATCGTCGATTCGTATTCTGCATGCACGCACTAAAACTGAAGACGTGGAATCAAAATGTAAAATAACCGTGGCAAATCACACACCTATCTTTAAAGGAAGCAACAGCTGTTGCTGCTTCAAAGAATTCTTGTGCTGCTTCCACTCTGGCCCAATACGAGTTTTGGGCAAGTATCGATTGTGACGCGACCCACTACACATCTACATATCCCTACCCAAAAACATCAAACCTCTCCGTGCTCTGTATTGGAATCACACACATTTCGTTGTTTGTTACAAACAGACTGGATCTCGCAAGAATAAGTCACAAGGCCTACTTAAAATGACTTTCTTAAAATATAATCAAAGGTAAATGAAATTCGTAATTCTTTCTATAAATCAACACTTTTATTGTATACACTGATCAAAACGTTTTGTAACCCATTATAAAATTAATTATAAAGGGCTTGAAACTGGCCCAAATAATAAGAAGTGATTTCCTTCCTCCCTTAAATGTTGTATGAATTTCTGATCGTTAACATGCGCGCTACAACTCCTTCCTTTGTTTGTTATGTAGCTCATCAGTACGTAATTTTCTTTCACATTCTGTTACTTCTACCAAGAAATTACCCGATATTTTATAAACATTAATGTTCATTACCACATTCACAAGAGCCCGTCCTATCCTGAGTCAGATAAATTCGGTCTACATTCTAGCAGCCTATTTCTTTACGAAGAATTGTTTCAATATTATCCTACCATATACGCCTAGACCTATGAAGTGGTTTCTTCCCTTCAGCTTTTCCGACTAGCATTCTGTATACGTCTATTCTATGTGTAAATTTAGGGCCTAATATGTACTTATGGAGCCCGGCTGGGGACTTACATAACCGAGTCCCAGATTTTGTGAAAAGTGGGTTTTCTTTAACACGAAGATATCATAAATATACCTATTATTTTGACCAAACACGTGAAAAAACCCAATATTATTTGATCACTAGCTCTAGATAATATATTTTCCAGGAATCTGTCACCATTCATAATTTCGAGAGTTAAGCTGAACCGGCCTTGAAACGCACGAGACATTCATACATAATTTTATGAAAATCGGATCAAGAATGAGTTTAGTCAACGGCGAAAATACGCACAGTCATTTCCTGACTGAATAAGCAAATTGAGACAAGAATATACGAGGAAGTGCAATACGCCTATTATTCAAAAAACTGTAGACTCAAAGTGTTTTCATGCCGCCACTGAATAGTCGGAAGATGTTAGAAATTTCAGGTAACTCTGACTTATACCTTTTTTGTTCCAGAACTTACCTCCCAGACAGTTCAAGACCTCTTGTGTCTACTTTCACATAAACAACATTTTATATCGTTGGGAATCAGAAAATGCATTTGCAGAAGCGATCTTTTATGAACGCTTGTGGTAAAAGCCTTGCTTTTTCCATCATCGTAAGACACAATTACTGAAAATGCAAAGTAGTAAACCCTGAGGGCAATAAACGGCCTATCATAAAAGTCACACTTAAGTAGATGTTCTCTCAGCGATTTAATGAAACCAAACAAGAAAATATAATATCACTCGTAATTTGATACACAAAATAATAACAGGAGTAAATGTCTCTAGCTTCACAGCAACGCACTTTACCATCTTTATAAGTGCCTGACTTGCATGGATGCCATTAGAATTTCTGCAGCCTGAAGGAACAACAGTGTTGTCAGTCTTTGTCATTTGAAATTTCCAGTCGAAAATGTATTATATTGCCTTATTTCTCAACGACGTTTACAAAGTGCAAAAAGTTTCTCATTTAAGTGCATTTAGACTAATATTTCGTTAGGTCTGCTTTAGTATTTGATGGCAGTTACCTTGAAAACAGTTCAGACCAATTAATATACATTCCTTCACCTACAAGATTGCACGGCGTCACAACTTTTCTTGTCGACATATTCATCGCTGTATTTCAACTCGTTAACGAGGTGTTACGTTCTTCTGTTACATAAGATTACTTAAGCATAAAGACATTAAGGCGTATGGAAAACATGAGATAAAGCTCCGCGTATTCATCTTGGCACTAGATATAAAAGGTCAGCTTCACGCTCTGACCACTTAACCCCCGATGAAAGAACTCCGAGAGCTCACTGGACAACAAGTTTTGGATGTGTCGTGAAGAAAACGCTCTCTTTCCAGGAACCGAAAATCGACCATCTAACATGTGGCTAGTCGCTATACGAATCGAAATATCCTTTCTCATTAAAATAAGAATAATCACGATTTCATAGACCAAAAGAGTGGATTAAAGAGAAGACCGGAATTTATAAAGAAAAAATTAAGATAATTTGGGTTCCATTAAAATGTTATTATTAATTTTGTTTGAAATGAACTACTTACCTATTTTGCTGCAAATCGTAGGGTTGGGAAGTTAATCACAAGTCAAACGACGAAGGGCGGGCGGTGACCTGTAATTATAGAGAAAACAATATTTCAAAAGAAGCACCAGGCTTTTATAAACGAGTATACCTGTAATAGGTATATATGACGTAAAGAAGTCTAACGTGTTTTCAATGGGGCCGATCATTCACTTGTTGCGCTCCTGTTCATATACCTTACATCTGGGGCAAAAATCTTTCGAATACGTCATATTGTGCCAAGCGTTTCAGAGGGCCAGACCACAAAGAAGAATATATAAGCTACAGAACTTACGGTTGCAACTGTTCCTATTTCTGCCTATGAAGATATACATATATAGTAAATCCGACATGACGTTATAAAAATATGACTGTTTACGGCTCTATTTTTTACTCTTTCGTTCGGGCTAAATATTTCTGATTGTGTATGTTTTTGGGTAAGATAGTATTTGAGGCAAACTTGCGACGATAATCCGCCTGGCGATGGCGGTGCGAGAGGGCGGAGCCCAGAGCTGGCATCGCCTGGGTGATCTTCGGGGAAGCTGTGTGCCACTCACAAGAGCAGCGAGACAAATTCGCCACCCGCGTCACCCAGCCACATCTACTGGCATCTTTCATGCAACATCTGACTAAGTCACCTTGAGCCGAGATCAAATTCAAGTTGCTGTGTGTGTTCGAACACGTCATTTAAGCTTTTGAAGTCGAAGATCTTCCAAATAATAATGAATAATTCACGTCGTAACCCCCCCCCCCCCCAAAAAAAAAAAAAAAAAACAGTCTTCATGAAAAAGACAAACGTGTTAATACTGTTTAAGAAAATAATCCCTGTTTACAATGAGAATTATACGAAACCAATAAATGCAAAATACAGAGTTACTGATTGTTAAAGAAGGTGGTACATATAGTTACCATTGATCTTTAAAGGGTAAAAGTAATAAAGAATTTTAGTTTTGTTCTGTAACCTGTTCGTGTCTCAATGTCAGGAGAAATTGTGTACCAAAATCAAAGCATCATTAATCTGTAAGAAATAATATTAACTACTGTATACCACTCACTATCAGGCCTACTTTACACATCATTCAACCAAGATGTAAGTTTCTTGTGGACAAAAAGTACACAGTCACACTTAGGAAAACGTTTTTCGAAAACAGACCAGACATTTTTCACGGTTACATATTTCTGAAGTAAACGATAAAAATAGGTTCTTTGAAGGAATATTTATAATTCTATTAGTATTCACCAGATATGATTTGCGTGATAAAATCAAGGAGTAGAGATAAGCTGGATTTGTAGCCAGCTACCGAAGGATATGAGGAATTCAAGGAAGAGACAAACTTGGGAGACTTAGGGGCGATATTATTAAAACTGGTAGTAAATAAATGGGGTGTGGAGTGGATTCAAACAACTCAAGAGTCCAGTAATTGGCTCTCGTAAGCACGATGTTAACATTGTCGCTCTGTAAAGGACTGGGAGCCTTTTGATCAGCTAAGCAAGTATCAGTTTCTCATCGTGTTATATTATTATCATCGTTAGAGGCAGCAACAGTATGAAACTCATTTGACAGACAGATACGAAAGTATGAGCCGAGAGAACGAATTCTGTGAATGTTTTTCGTACCACAGACACGTCACGAAAATTATTAAATATTCATTGAAACAGGATATTCATAAGAGGCTACCAATGAATGTTGTATGAAGTTCGGCATAAGAATTATGCAGAAAGAAAATGAGGGAGAAAATGTTGGGAAAATATTTTCATAGCTGTACGTAACCATTTTTCCATTCTGTCTTGCGTAAAGTAGGTTATTTATTCTGCTGAAGGAGCGGACGCCACAGATACGCGGGAATTGAGGACGCGAGACTGACTTTCATGAGAGTAGCCTAGAGTAATAATAACCTTAGGCGCATCCTAGAATTTATTTTCCTGAGAAAACATTTACGACCAGAACACGTATTTCACTGAACTATATAGGAATAGGCTATGCTTTTCATGTAGAAGGTAAGAATCTTTACTCAAAATAAAGCAAGAGGGGGAGTTTAACAAAGGGGAATTCGTAAATGTAAAAATTGTAATAACGTGGGCATTTCCTTTTAATTACAACATCTAAATAAGTTGTTGTTTAGCGTTCCTCTATTTTATAAAATCAATCAGTACTGACACTCTTGTACAGAGAATCAAAAAGACGAAAATTATAAAGTAATGAATTTAAGAAAATTGTTGACATCAGCAATTCCAATCCAATTTTTATGACGGACTGCAATGCGTTTGTATTTATAGCCTGATCGACGTTAAGAACACGCCGTTGCTCACTTAGCAAACACAATGCACCGTGTTGTAGGCTAATGCATTTCAACCAGGTATAGTACAGACCACAAGTTAATCGCACAGCCAGTAAAAAAAGAAACCACGTTTTGAAACAAGCCCTTTTAGTTTTATGGCAATATGAGATGAGAGATTTTCTCTTACGTAAAGCAAGTGGAAATACATAATATACCCAAACAATGCCTTGCCGAAGTACTATTCGTTCAATACACACCGAAGCTATGTAAATGTCTGTAGCTTAAACGTATTAAAGCAGTTTCTTTGTTCTTTGCTTCTAAGTCCTAATCCTCCTGTACTCTTTAGAAAACCAGCATTAGCCATTTCTAGCAAACACGCTCTGCATCGATGATGGCCATCTTCTGGGTTGCCCCGCCATGTTGTCTGGTATAAGGTTACCAGCATTTCAGAGGTCCTTGCTGCCTCCATCATCAGGGTGATGTACTTGTGAATAAAATTTTCTACATAAGTGCACTGCCTGTACTTAATTTCATAAAAATCCGTCAAGTAAAAGCCTCGCCGTTTCATATATATGGATGGGCAAAGACGAGCTTCCAAAGTTTCTACGAATGCGCTAATGCACAACAAATAAAGTTACTGGCAATGAAATATCCTTACTGTTATCTGAGCTTACAACCTCATGACATTTCAGATGACCTCATATTATGCACTTCTGTTTAAAAATAATAGGACTTCAAAGCATTCTGTCCATTCACATGTTTGTCCCGCGAGCTATGCATCGTGATTATTTAGAGCGTTGGCTCTACACACTCCCAAACTCAGTGTTGGCTACACTGTTGCAGGAAATTTCCGGCGTTACGAATGAAGACAAATAAAATTAAGGATGTACAAACATATCACAGGTCTGTCTCCTTTCTGTTTAGATACACAGCTGGTGGACCAGAACCCAAAATTCGACGTGATATAGCCATGAGGTATTCCTAAGATGGATGAACTGTTTTCATAAACAACACAAAAGTGATAAATACGTTTCTTGCATAAAAATAAACATCCGTACACCTTAAATTGTCTAGAGGAACTGACCGTGTCATGATAGTCGGTCTCCAGGCTGAGATTTGACCCGGGACTTCCCGAATACGAAACAGGGGTGATAACAATTCGACCGCGACTTTCGGTGGCTTTCCAACGAATTCGATGTCGTCAAGAAAAGGGGCATTCACATTAACCTCTTCTATTTTGTCTTGTGTTGCAGCAGGGACGAATCTAGTGGGGAAATTCACGCAAAGTGTTCGTCGAATAGTTCAGGATGTCAAGGACGAAGGAACTTCAAGTAAGTACTGGAGAAGTAGGAAAAGACGAAAGCCTAATCCTTAACAAATTATAATAACGGTAATGATTTATTTATTCATTGAAAACATATCATACATGTTTGTTGAATTAAATGCTAATGTTACCATCGATTGGCTTGCATCACTATCAGATTCTGAGCTTTTCTAATCGACCCACATATAAAAGTTGTTCACCACTGATTTCTGTCCTAACACGAGTTTCTCCGTTGCAGGCGGGCAATCGAAAGAAGAGGTAATCGAAACAAATGAACGGCTGAGAGCAGTACGCGTACGTCTGGAGGAGAGCTACGAGACTGCAAAGCGGTCGCTGGTAACCCTGATGACCAAATACGCTGACAGCAAGTCAGTGCGGAACGTGTTCCAGAGATACAACCTTCTCAAGGCCATGATCAAGGTAATAATCACAGTCAGGGCGCGAATTAACTACTCTGGCCACACTCGCTTTGGAACATGCCGTCAGGAAGGTCCGATAAAATCAGAAGAGACTGGAAAATATATTAAACATATCGGCTGTCTATGCTGACGATTTTAATTTATTAGGCGAAACGCATGTCATGGAGAAGAACACGTAAACACAGGTGCCTACATAAACGCTAATACGGGGGTTCGTCTAGAATTTGACAGAGGCAATATCAGTAGTTGGCTCATGTCTCGTCATTATAATGCCGGACAGGTATTACGTCCTTCGAAAAAATTGGCGAATTTGAAACATTGGTGAACTACACAAATCAAAACTGAGCTCGTAAAGTGTTAAAAGCAGATTCAATAAGAGGAAAGCTTGCTACCATTCAACCTCCCGTGTCCTGTGGTGCAATTGACCTAAACGGAATGTTATCCTACCTTATTTTTCTTGCTGTTTTGTAAAACACAGTCTCTTGTTTCAAGAGAAGAACAGAGCCATGACTGGCCAATCACCGTGGCCTAAACCATCTACTTCCCAACATCCCCCCATTTCAACCCTAATTATGGACGTAGTATGTTCTGCTAGAACGTTGGTACACAGCCAAATTACTACACGATGCGACATCTCAGATCATCAGTATTCACATCGCCGTTAAAACATAAAACATATAATGGTGGGCTTCGTCATTAGCGGTGTTGGATATTTGGGTTCTTTTACTACAGTGTATTTAGCAACTCTTGCGGTTTCCTTCTAAAGGCTTCACGATGTTAAAATCCTTTATTAGGAACATGATGACAGCGTTGCTCTTAATGTCTGAAGAGCTTTCTCGTGTATACACAAAACCAAGGGAAAGTGACCTCTCCTGTTCTATTCAGAGAATGGTCCATAAAACCATCATATACTCTCTACCCCTGTTTACCTCCGTTATTTCAGTATACAAACGACATACAGGCTGTTAGTAAAATACTCCACAGCGCCAAACAGATGACATTCGTAACATGGCCTAATTCGTGTCTCGACCAAAAACGGATACCGGTTTTGTCGCGGACTGGACCAGGCAGGAAGCGTCATTAAAATCTACCGGCAGTAATGGAAACAGCATGTTTCTACCAGACACACAAACCAAAATCACTGCTGAATCTATGTATGGCGCACTGCATTAACGCTTTTATCCGTTTAGAGTTTCGTAAATCAAGCAGCAACACATATTAAAATTTTCGCTAAAATATAGGAACAATAATAATGCATTTGTATTTTAAATTAAATACTTAACAGTGAAGTTCATACTTACACTAACTAACTAAGACAAAAACAATAACACATTATTATAATAATTATTATTATTATTCATTCAATTAAAATTAAATCGTTGCGATTTCATTGCGGCCACCGACAATCGTCTTTTACAGATTAATATTGACAGAAACCTCTGACTGTCTACAAGTTTCCGAAGAAACAGTATTCGTAACTACATGTGTTTGTGTGCCCCAGGGCTAATCAGTTAATTATCATCGACATAATTTGAACATCATGTTGATGAAGTCGATCATATTGTTACTCAATAACAATAATAACAATGATTAAAATAAAACTAAATCCAAGACAAAAATAAAGCATAACGATACCGCGGCTAATTAATCCTCCGACAATGAGGCAAACTTCGTACAAATTATTTGGGAACAACAAATGAAAAGAAATTAAGAGTAGATTAAGTTAGGGAAGTTATTAATTCAGTTCAATATATTTTGTCTTCTATCTAAAAACGTAAAATAAAAATATAATTTAACATGTTATTTTGTATGGACATGAAACTTGGTTTCTCACCTCCTCCCCGCCTCTAAATGGAATAACATAAACTGCGGGCTTAGCAAAAATTGTTTTAGGACACCGTGGTTACAAATCTTTCGGCGGAATCAGCTACCTCAAACTTTTGGGTAGTAGTAGTGAGAAATACTTGGGTGTGGAAGGGTAGGAAGTACTGATGATCGGGGCAAGAAGAGAAGGAATATAGACCCTGAAGCTGGAGGCAGAGGTTTCATCCGAACCGTTGCCAACCACCTACAAGTCTATATGGTGCCACAAGACCACAACGTCAACTCTCGCATCCGTGAAAACCTCAAATCTCATATCGATTGAGATGTCTGGGAACAATCTTTGGACTTAAAAAAGAGGAAGTACAAAGAAGCAGTAAACACTACATGAGCAGGTTCATAATTTGTACTCGTTACCAAGCAGTACGTGAATCGGGGTGATTAAATCAAGAAGGACGAGTTGCGCATTAGAAATACACACATAAATAACTGTAGCCGGAATACCTGGTGAGAAAAATAACTCGTGACGCCTTACTTAGATCGGAAGACATTAAAATGGGTCTCAAAGAAATTCGGTACAAGGGTGTGAACTGGACTCATGTAGCATCGGAAAGCGACCAATGGTAAACTCTTGCAAAGAAGACAATGAAAATACAAGCTATTAGTTTTTCAATAAAGATTCTACTCCATAGAATCAGAGGGCATAGACAAACGTATAGAGTTTTCCAATATTCCTTTAAAACATTGACGCAAGCTGAAGAAATCACAAGACTACTTCAAGTAAAACACAAGCTCGAAACGGAGGCATGATTAGTATGAATCACATCTGTAGAATTTTGTGATTCTATCTCAACTCTCCGAAGACACACAGTCGCCGTGCTGGTGCAGCAACTTCTCTGGCACTCCTGTCAAGCGGATAGTTTGAACACAACGTTGCAGGCGCTCGCAAAGACCTTCAACAACTACCTCCCTAGCAAACATTATTTCACTGTTTTTGTCAAACTTAAAAGTTAAAGTCGCCACAGAAAACACCAATGAACACAACCCTGAGTTTATCCAACCCAGTTCGCAACACACAACCCATTTCTGCAAGATCTATTATTATAGCATCTTTCCATTTACGTGCCGGTATTCGAAATTGTCTCTTTACAGGAAGTTCCCTAACTGAAATTATGTACGCACGTCTTTTTTCCCCACCAATGCAACATATTCACCTGTGTTAATGCAAACTTTTTATACTGCAGTTCCAAACTTTGGTCCTACGCGACGATAACCTCGATCTATAGGCCTCAGCGGCAGGAATCTGTTCCTTGCACACATCTTCCAGTCTTGTATTTACAGGGAATCAGTCTTTACGGTCTGGGATAGCAGGCTCATCCGTAAGTCTTTCGCGTTAAACGTCCATCAGTTTACAACAAAATCTAATTGCAGCACTTGCCTCAAGGGCGTTGTGATTTTAAACTGGACATAAAATATTAAAAGAAATCTTTAAAAAAATAGGGTGTGCACTGGAATAACCATCCGACGTAAGGGTCTATGGGTTGGCTGTTGTCAAAATGGTAATGTGCCCTTGAGTTCCATGTAAGGTGAACATTTCAGAGACTATCAGCTTCTTAATGTAGTACTGTCGTTCGAAGTTCGAAAATTTTGTAAATCACCTACACGACCACACGGAGTTACAATACAAAAGATCATAATTCACATCTTCGCCACCGTGAGAACCTCAGATAGCAAAATGTACTACTATTTTCGAAAATATCTTGAAAGGTACTTTCAGTTTATATTGACTTCTCTGTCTGCAGGAAGTGATTCGTTTGGAGACCCAATACTGGACTCTAGTGGACATTCCGAAACAGGAGAAGCAAGAAACAGTGCCAGCCTTTGTTCTACGTGCGTGTGCCATTATGGAGAAAACGCAGAAGTCCGGGGAGGGTGTGAAGACGTCAGCAAAACTTGCGGAAGAAGCAGAGAACCGGCGAGAGAGGATAGATCGACTTGAGAGTGAGTAGGTTTAGTAGGAAGGCGAAGAAGCAGTTGACAGACTATAGTGAGAAGAATATAACAGAAGAATGGAATGTACATGACTGGGAGACAAGACATGTTAAACCAGGGGCACGCTGAAGTACGACGAAAAATAAAATAGTCCAATTTAATTCATGATCACATCTTATCACCATAATGCACACTGAATCCTAAAGACAGCTAATAAATTATTCCAGAATGTGCCAAAGTTCCAATCTTTATGGTGGCTGATAGAAAATTATTATAAATTCATTAAACGTAAATTCACAAAACAGTATTCAAAATTTAAGAAAAGTAATGCATAGCTTTTCAGAGTCAAAAAAGTAACCATTACAATTGTAATTATGATTACAATTATGGATAAAAACAATGTTCATAAGCTAGACTTCATTGTGGAGTAATCCTGCCTAATGCCCAGAACATTCTGATCTCTTGAAAATAAAGATCAAAATCAGGCAATGAGCATGCCTGCCTTTGTCCATGAGGATGGATCATAATTATGTGACTCTGTTTAGTCTCAGCCAACTTCCTGCGAGGTAAAACCTCACATTCACAAGGGATGTTTCTTCTTCCGTATGACATTTACAACAAACAAGAATACTCAAAACCTAAATTTGGCATAAATTGTTTAACACTTTAAAACACTGTAGTAACTATATGTATCACATGCTTTAAAATTTTATAACTCTGCATTTTAAATATAGATTGTATTTATGTTTCTTTTTTAAAAATCTCAGAATATACAGGGATTATTTTCATAAACAGCACTGAACAACTGATCTTTCTAACAGAGACATGTGTTTTCTTGGGAAGTATGAATTGAACTTTTAAATATTATTCAGATGAACTCATACTTCCAACTGGGATAATGGGAACATCCCGTTCTTCAAGTGCCTGAGCACTGCGGGTCCCAATTTTCCGTTGCCTTGATCTATAGACATTCGGTAGGACTCCTTGGACGAGGGATCGGCCAATCGCAAGGCCTCTACCTGTACACAGGACAGCACAACACAGAAAGACGAGAACAAACATCCATGGCTTGAGTGGGATTCGAACCCACGGTCCCAGCGACCAAGTGGCACAAGGTCCACGCCTCAGACCGCATGGCCACTACCCCTGCTCATGCTTCCAAAGGATTAATTATTCTAGAAGAAAATAAACATGCATTTCCCTAATAGGAACATCCATTGAGTCCAGTATTTATAGTTCCTTCCATTCTTTCACACATATTGTAATATTTTCATCAATATAAGAAACCCTACAACAAACCTAAACTTGGAAATATACCTAAAAGATACAATTAACAATAAACACTAGCCAACTGACATTAGACATATAGGTTTTGATACAAGCAAGAAATGCTGCAGCAATGATGATGATGATAGTAATAATTCTCACTTCAGTCCCTTGATATTAGTGTGCTGCCTCAACAGTCATATCGCCATTTACAAATACAACACAAAACAGAACAAACAAAATTAGATAATTATATTGAACAAAAGCTAATCCACAGAAGCTACTAGTAAAGAACAATAATATTGTAAAAGATAGCCTAAAATATAACTTAGCAAGAATAACTCACTAAATATGTCATTATCCCTACATAAATAATAACAAAAGCGAGATGAATGTTACTTGTTGCAGACATGACGATCCTACAGATTGAGAGTGAGAACACACAGATGACCAATGACCTCTACCGCCTACTGAAGAAGTACTCTGGTCTGAGGAACCTAATCCGAGAACTAAAGGTATGCTACTATAACTGGTACAGATCTTACTGCAAGCTTTACCTGTATAAAGTCTGCATGCTTTATGATACTTTAGCTGTGATAACTTCATGGACCTCATTCTGCCAAATTTCCTAAATAGAAATTAAGTTCATAAGATCATTCCAGCTATGTGAATCCATAACTTTTAACCAAAGGACGAAAAATTAAAATTTATATTTACTATATGAAGTTACACTATGAGGCCTGCTACTTCTTTATGATGTGGACTTGGTATCCCAGCCAATCCCCAAAATGGTAGCCATCTTATTTCTAAACTACTCATATGTTGTCAAAAAGATTAAAACTACTCCAGGATGAAAAACTACTGAGCATCTACTGCAGACACATTTTTTAAATTTCATAATTGCCTACCAAAGTATTATCTACTCATATAGAAATGTTATAATTGTCAGCATACAAGTAACAGATCAATATAGAACATTTTAATAAATTTAAAGATCCAGTTCATGAATGGCATTCAGACCCACTGATAAACTACTTTCATTATAACTAGATGAGCTCACAGTAGCCAGAGTATGTGCCCCTTTAAATAATATTTTGGTTCCTATTCTATGATAATTCAACATAGGAAGAAATTCTCACAGTTCTGCCATTAAAAAGAAAAATTAGAAACAAAGATATTTATCAAACCTTCAAAACATAGGTTTTTGAAAGCAAACTTTCTTTAAAAAGCTTGTGTGGGTCACAACCAATGGAGCAAATGTCTGCAATTGTAGTTTGTAGAAACAATTTTACAGACTCCATGCAAGAAAGCTGCATTGTTCATTTACCACATTCATAATATATCATTGCACTATCCACTAGGAAACTGCAAAAAACTTATATCTTTTTGTCATAAAAAGGGTAAGTAATTAAATTCCATCCATTCTACAGGCTTACAATATAAGCTTTTCAAAGCTCTCCTACAAGTTCTCAGAAATCACTTTAAACTATGCTTTGTTATACAATGAATGCACAGTACACAGTAGCCTAAGTTATTTATATAACAAACAAGTCTTAGTAGCTTGTTTTGATTTCCTGAATCTTCTGTATCATTTATGACACATAAAGAGACCTCCTCAAACCCATGTGTTAAGGAAATAAATGTTAAAAAATATTGCTTTCTTTCAGACAGAGTACATGAATTCGAAGGTGTACCCAATCTTCCCTCGTTACACCATTCTCAAAGACATGATCAAGGATATAATGCACAATCCTGACTATATGGAGGTATGTCATGAGCTGGGTGATTAGTCCTGCTAGAAGCTCGGTCACTTTAGGATGCATCAAGCAGTTTCATCAGCCCAAAACTTACCAGTCCCCACATTACTGTCGAGCTGACAGAGGAAACCATGATATGACAATGCTATTTAAACATGATTTTTGTATAATATTGTAACAATGTTACATCACCACCTTCACTTTACAAACATGTCACGTAATTCACCATGATATACCCCACGCTAATACATCAAATCGTGACTTTCTCATCAAATCAAAAATCAAAAACTGTCAGAATTTGTGTGATGTGCATATAAGATGACTGATTTTCTCTAAATTTGATTAAAATTCATTAAAGCAATGCATTAAGAAAAAAACTGCTTAACAGCTGATTTACAAATTTTGCTAAAAGTATTATCCACCTAGTACTCAATAAAAAGTAATCACAAATGTGGTAAAAATTAAATGCAAATCAAAATAACCTGTAGCATACATTCAATTAACCAAACAAGAACTTAACGAAAATTTATGCCTCAAAATACTGAAAATGTAACACAAAATTTTGAAAAGTGCACTAAAAATTCATAAATTTAGATTCACTATATAACTTCAACATAATTCGATAAAGTACTTTAAGTTAAACTACACAATCTGGACTCATCACTGTGTTCTGGAAGATTAGAAGTTTCAATATATGTGCAATGATGAAATATAAATAAATTAAGAACATGAATATTATTTTAGACACCAAAACAAAATAAGTTTGACCAGCAGTTAACAAAAAAGTTATAAAAATCATAAGATCAAATAAAATTAGACTTGTTCTTACTTCAATACAACATGCACAATCACAGATGTCTTCATCAAGTTCTTCAAACACAATTACCACATTCGGACTACAACTACATTTTGACATTAAACATTACACAAAACAGAATAAAAGGGCAACCAACATTTTCAAAAAAACAGGTAAATGAAATGATAAGTTCTAGATCTCTCCACATATCATCTCTTGTAATCAGCAATGACCTTCCAACACAGGCAAGCACAATGTATTTAACTATAAAACAATCATAAAATGCCTGTGTGAAAGGCCCATTTCAATATAAAAAAATGAATGCACACTATATGTTATTTTCTGTTCATGCCTATGTTGCTAATAAAGATACATAAGAGGACTGGTAAGTTTTGGGTTGTACATGGTGTCTTGAGTCATCACTGGCAATATCAGTTGTCATTATAACCACCACCCTCATCATTGTTACTGCGGACCTAAAGTAATCGTGCTGGAACAAGGCTGTATTGTTAACAACTACACGCTTATTAATTTATTTAAATATAAAATAAACAAATTACATAATGTAAATGAAACCATCCAAGGTGGAATATGTCAATTGAAATCCATAGGATTAAAATTTTAAAATGTAATTGGTTTGTACAGTAAGGTCAGCTCTTTCAAATACATGAAACTGGCATCATTATTAGAACAAAACTGTCTCAAAACTCAATTACCTTATTGATCCCTGCATCTCTGAAATACAAACATAAAATTCCTGTCTTTAATAACCTGTAGTTTCACTGAATAATCCTATATAGCAAATTGATAATGGCAAAAGTGAAAGGAAATACAATTTATTCGTCAATTTCTCACACAACAATATATAAAAGAAAAACATATCACTTCAACTGCATATCCTTTGTTTTATTCATAAGGCCAGTTATATCTTTTGTGAAGTTTATCAAGTAGCAATAAGATGTGCCTGAAACAATGTGTGGCAATTTATATAATGACATCTTTTTTTGTGAAGACATAAAAACAAAAATGATGACTATTCACACTTCACACTTCATTTGAGATAGAACCCGTTTGGTGGCTACTGATAATATTCTTCAGATGGGTTGGATTAATGTGTGTGTGCGCGCGCTCGTTCACACATGTGTACATGTGAGAGAAATTGCTTCCAAACTGAAGGAATACCATAATCAATGTTTAACAAATTTTTAAGAAACCGCATGGTACTTGAGAATGGACTCTTTATTACCATAAAGAAATAAGAAACTTTCTCATAATCAAATGTAAAATTGTAAGATTTCTTCATAAATTCACTTAAAACATCAGCAAAGTTAGCTCTCCACATAAAAACATAATATAATGTAAAAATTTGAATCATATTTAATATGTTAAAGTACTGCAATTTTCTATTTACCTATGAAAGATAAAATAATTTCAAAGCCATGAAAGCATATTAATATAAATTTTAATAACTTTAGAACAAACTGTAACAAAAACCATTATTACAAATTACTGTTGTGGACTTCTGCTCATTAATTCACAAAATCAATTTTTCCCAGGAAAGTGTGATGAACAATATCAATGATAATTTGTCACCAATTTGGATAGTGTATGTGAAAACAAGATATCTTGCAAGAAGTGTTGTGTGTGGCCCAAAATAATGTCATTCTTTTTCAATTTTATGCTACAGAAAATATTTTTACTGATTAATAATTTTACACAATTTAACATTAATTATAATCAATCAACTGTGGGGCAGGAAATATGATGACAGTTCCACTTTCAATGAGTGAGATTCAATACAAACCAATTATATATTTGTTCAATAGATATGTTTTATAAATTGAGGATTGTTTTGCATAGTAAAACTCCCTTTCATAAACTGTTTTGTGACGAAGGTAAATCAGGATGCTCTGTAATGAAGTATATGATATTTTGAACAATGTTTGGTAATGATAAAGCACGACACATAAATCTGATGCCAAAATACTGACACCAGCATTGAAATTCCTTACATTAAAATGTTCTGTAGGAACCCAAAGAAACATCAAAATGTACTGGAACAGCTGGTGAACCATCCCATTTCAAACCAAATAAGGTGTTCTTCATTCAAACTAGAGCATGAAGAACACATTAAAATCAATAAATGATCATTATCCAAACTACTATAAATTTCCCATGTACTGCATTTAATGGATACCACAAAGATAATGTTTCAATGAAAATTATACATCTTAATAACACCCATTAATTTAAAATAAGTGCTCTTGACAGACAACTATGGTTTGCCAACAAAGAAAAAGTTTAAACACTGATGCCAGCTTCTCCACATGGTTCTCCTACTCACTCCAGTACAATCACTATTTGCTGATGCAACTTACACCCTTTTAAAGTATAAGGACAATTGGCAATGCAATTGAAAATAACAGATATACAAAATTTACATTAGTAACAAAGTTCTTAAGGCAGCCTGATACCTTCAGAAACAGTGAAACAAAAACCATAGATACAACACCTTTTCCTCAAAAATAAAAAGTAAAGTGAATATGAGTGGAAATAATAAAATGTTACGATTAGTGTGATGTTGGTTTCAATCTTCTGTGGCTGTTGTCCTTTCTAAACAAATATCTTTATTCTACTCGTATAACAAGAAGCTGTTCATGCTGTTAAATGTGTCTTTGTGTCTCCAAAAAGTCTGTGGAAATGTGTGTAACTCCTTGTTTGTCTTGTCATTATAAATGTGACAGGGATGTATGTAAGAAAAAAGTCTATGCCTAAACACAAGAAAATGTTTGTTAAAACTGTTTCAGTTCTGTATTACCAGGAGTTATTTTTGCAAGTTGTATCAAAACGAATGTGTGTGAACTGGTTACATTTACCTTCAAAAGAACAACATATCCAAATCTCCTATTTATACATTTTAAATTTCCAAGTAAATAACTACTTAAAAACAAAAATGCCATTTTTAAAGTATATATATAAAAACAAACTTGCTACAGTATTCTCTCATTTAAAAGAGAGACAAATGCTTCTGTTTTGTAATTTGCAGCAGCCAGGTACAGAATGTGAGAGGTTAAGGTTGGTGTGGTTTTCTGTTACCCCACGAGCATCCAGGTGTTCTGAGAGAATTTGTGTGAAAACAGTGCTGTAAGCCCATAAAGGGGGAACATGATGTAAAAACCCTAAATAATATACGAAACTTCTTTTTATTGCTTTAATATATATGTCACAAATTGGCCAGGCAGAATACAGGCTGTATTAGTGTGATGACAAGCAAACAGAATGAGGAAAGCAGCAATTTCTTAAATGTAAATTACAAATTTAAAATTTTTAAATATTATTAATTGCTCATCTTCACACAACAATAATGGATAAATAAATTTATGCACGTACTCATTTAACATAATCCAACAGTGATATATGTTTCAAACTAAATTTTCCATTTTCAAGCCTTAATATCTGAGAAAACTATTTGTTGTGAGCATCACAGTGGTGTTAAAATATCAGGCACAGAATATTATGACTTTGTACATATGATAAGATTGTTAAAAATTGCGAGATTAACATTTAAAATGTGCTCACATTCCATATTTTCCATTCATTATGTCTTTTGTTGATGCTAAATCTGTAGAACTGGCAGCATTGTTCAAGTGACAGGTTAAAGTAACAAGTGACAGTTCTGCCAGGTTCTACAAATCAGCACCAACAAAAGACATTATGTATTAGCATTTCAGTCAATGAGACCAATTTTAAAGCATATTCATCCGTGCACTGATGTTATGTGGGAGCAAATGGAAATACTAATTATAGTTTGAATTAAAATACTACAACATAAAAAATTCAGATCTGTAATGCCTTTTTTATTTATTATTTAACAATGCTATCAGTAGTTCGAACTATACAGCATCAAAATTGTAGGATGATTAAAGGATGTGGAAGGGAGTGGTTGTGGCCTAATTTAAGGCACTGTCCTGTCGTCTGTCTGGAAGAACTGAGTGAAACCACAAAAACCTCATTCAGAGCCAAAATGTGAACATGGGACCTCCAAAATATGAAGCAGCTAGCCACTCAAATACAATGTTTGATTATGATTAGTATCATCAGTGCTTTAACTTCATGGAGTATAAATGTAAATTTTATATATCAAAACACAAATTCTCTCTTCACACCTGGTTGTACACTTAAATATATCTATGTGTTAGAAGAAAGATACACAACAAATGACTCTCCCTGATGTCTTCTACTTTCCTTTGTACTGTGGTATTTGGCTGTGAGTGGCTATATTCAAGTATGTTCCTTTGATATCTGCCTTCTCCTCCCCATATGTACATTGTGCTTTATAACTTAATATGAGACCAACAGATGTAAACCTTGCAGAACAAATCCACAAATTCACATATGCACTAAGCCAAACATATGCTGGCAACATTGTTCTCTCTGAAACATTAATAGCCCTACTGTATAGAAAACAAGGTAAAGGTTTCTCTTTCACTCAAGTTTGCATGTACTGTGGTAATACAGGACATTGGTATGAGAATGATGTGAATATGATTAAAATATTATCACTGTGAAGATGGCTGATAATAATCTATGTAGTTAGAAGGATAATAAGGTAACATTTTATACTGCCACCAAGCCTCTTTTTGCTTTAAAACATGAAAGATACTAGTTGAATAGTTTTTGAGATATAAAATATTAAGTCTGGCAGAACTGCCATATTACTTCACTTTCTCAACATATCTAATACTTAAATGTCTCCCACAGTTTACATTAAAATAAAGCCAGTAAATAAAAATTAGCCGATACCATGAATTTCAATTTTTCAATATGATGATGCCTCTATGGATAAGTACTTAAAAATGGGAATGAGTAAATGCATCTTGATGATTCCTTTGGGTAAGCAAATTTTGGTTGTTACTGTGTTAACAAAAATCAGTGACAGTTTTAAGATGCAACTAGTATATGTGTTTCCAGAATATTATTACACAGACACATATTATTTGTTCAAGCTCATGTCAAGGAGCAGTCATAGGCTGAGCTTGAAATGAGTTTCAGAAATGCAGAAACACTCTTGATGAAACAATGAGGACAAATGGATTAATTATAGGAATACTGAATACTACTACCAAAAATCTTGAATTCCACTAGCAGAGAACTGATACAAAAGTGTAATGTTTTTTGTATTCCTTTAAATTTATCAACTGTGGCCCATGTACTGCATCATTATACCAACATTTTTTGAGTACAAGTAGATAAAATGAAATAAAACCAGACCTGATCAATATACAGAGTAGTTTCAGAAATGAAGTTCAGCTCTCTGAAAACACCTTCAGTTGGACTAATATCTTACTATCTGGAAATTGGACTTTGGTACTAATTATCTATGCAATTTACTCAGCACCCCTTTATACATAACATAATCACATAATAAAAGAACTTATTCTCTTTATCCATCAAACTTTTAATGTTAAGAAATTGAAAGCACATGTCTACCTGCATGTTCAGTACATCTACTTGTTCAGAAGGCATAACTATTGTAAAACAATATTACCACCAAAGTGATATAGTGTTAGTATTTGAAACACTGAGGAATGGCTTAATAACTGTTGTAAAGTTATCATTGCAGTCAAAACATTAGCTTCAACATTTAACACAATAGAATACTATACAATATTAAAAGGTGTGAAAACAGTTGTATGTAATATTACATTTTTAAGATAGCACAAAGAGCTTTGGTTTATGAAGTTCCAAATTGTATGTCACACTGTTGTGTGCATGTGTTGTGTGTGTGATGAAGCTCACAAGCCACAGATGCCTGGTTTCATTAAAATTGTGGCACACATTGTGGATAAATACCAGCTACTTTAGGTTACATTCAAATTTATTCCACAACTTCTGTTTTAAACTCAAAATAGAAACATACATTTTAAGTTTTAAACTAGAATTAAATAGGTTTATGACATACTATTTATATGATAAGTTTAAACTGGAAATCATCTGCTGGAGGTATGGACAATTCTTGTAATGGAGTTTATACTGGGGGGTTGGAAATTTGTGAAGAACATAACAAGTATTGATTAATATTACTCTGAATCGAAGAAATTACAATTACAATTGTTCTTTAATAAATACTAAACAAAATATTGAAATTTCATACTTTTGTCAACTGTGTGCTGTACTTGTGGCAGAAACATGTGCAAAATGCTGTTCGACTGTTTGCAAAGCTAATTATGATGAGGTTAAAAATAACCTAACAGTACCAAATTTAAAATCGCTGAAGCACTTTCAGTGGTTTATCCCCCCCCCCCCCCCACACACACACACACACACAGACCCAAATAATAAATTTCATAAAAATTTGTTGAGTAGTTTCAGATAGGAAACCTGTAGATGGAACCTCCCTACATGCTTTCCTTTGTGCACTTCATGCAAAATAAAATTCCAGAACCAGATATTCATGAAAAAAATATTTATATTACTGTAATATAATTTATTAATTGTAAACTTTCATAAAACGACATCCATGTACCTCTATTGTAGTAACATTTTCTGCTGGCATATAAACATAAAATAACAATAACCAACTGTCTGGGGAGAAGGCTATACCAATATATATCTTAAATGGGCTTTCACTGCATAAATAGATGTTACATATATCTTAACTTTGCTCTGTACGGATGTGTTCAAACACCTGAATGATACAGTGTTGATATTTGTACTATAGCAAAATTAAAAGCCTAAACAATATATATACATATATAGTGCTCTAATTGCAAAACTCTGTGTGTGATTACTTGTGTAAGAACATGGTTCACTCTCTGAATCATGTTGTAAATTCTTCCAAATGTAAATACTTTACTGTGTTGCTTCTCTTAACAGTTATCAAACCAAGAAGAAAGTAATAATCAAAATTTGGAAGGCCACATATGAAAATAAACTATAAAATCAAATTATTACATTACCTAGTTCATGAAAAAAGACATTACTAACAAGAAAAATGTATTACTTAGACCCAACAGAACATTTACTGAAAGAATTACAATTAATTTTACTTACTGCTGGCATTAGAAACAGATTATTATAACTGTTCTTACTTTGCATGTTGTAATGTGAGTAGTATGCTCCATACATTTGGTACTATTAAAACCATGCATACTGACAGGGTGACCATCCTTCCATGTTAAAATTACAGGTTTCAGTCATACATTTTATTAACTGACTTTGATTTTTCATAGTCTATTCCAAATTCAGTTTGAGGTTTTACAACACTTCTCTTCAAAGTCATTAGCTTTTTTCAAAGTCTACAATTAATTAATGCATTGCATATAATTTTACCCCCCCTCCTTCATCCTGCATATTTTCTGAATATAAAAGGTATCTACTATACACAAATTCATACTATTGATCCCCGGCAATGTCATCTAAGCACAATATAAAACTGGCCCCAAGAACGTTGAATAATACTTCTGTATAAATCTGATATAAGTCAAGAGTCACATTATATCACTGAACATATTCATTATTTTATTAAGAAAGACAGGATACTGGTATCGACACTTTCATGTGCCTATCATCCATCTGTGTCTATCCACCCTAACAACTTTTGAACCAACAAACAGATTTTCATGAAACTCAATAGAAATATCATTCCACTGAACTCCATCCACTATCATACATTTTGTTTGCCTACCATCAACAACACCAACATGACAGGCTAAGTGAACTTGTGTGATGGACACAACACTAGCGTCACTTAATGCAGGCTTCTTAAATTCTCTTCTTCCTAAGACATTTTCACTTTGTGTGAATCATTTGCATATACATTTTTTAAATACTTACTACTTTTGTTTTGGTAACTTTTATACTGTTAAATAAAACAACAGATGTACATTTAGCTTTTGTTTCACAATCATAACTAATGAATCATTTGAGCTAGTAATGTGAAATTTGGTGTGGAAATTAAATCATAAACATACCTACATATGATATATGAAATACTGGTTATACATTAGCAATTACATACATCACAACAATCTGAAACAATGAGCTGAATTCTGACAAATTAAACACAAATAGATACTGTACTGCTGGAAAATATTCACAGTAATAAATAACTAAATAATAATTACAGTTTCAGCCTCAATCCAGACAACAGAGAATTATGTACTAATGTATGGAACCATAGCATGGAAGAAATGTTCCATGTATTGCATAGTCCCATGAAACAAGAGCTGGGTGGTCACCCTAATGAGAAACCATTCTTATTCAAGTGGTATTAAACATAATATGAATAAATTCAAAGAAATGAGCATGCCAAAACTAATTGACACTAGCTGGCGAAACAAGTGAGATTATGGACTGCATAATACTTTTAGCACCAATATTACGTTCCTCTGAAGTATTTTAATCTTTCACAAATGGGAACAACATAAAGTGAAAAAAGGGCCTACGTATATGTCGACAGTGCAAAAGTAAAGTTTGTTCACATGATCATAAGTCCCCGAGAATGTCATACTTTATGCAAACTGCCAAAATGCATAATTTGAAGCATATTTTGTGTATGGTATGTAAGGATATTTCATTTTGTATATGCATAATTTTCAGACATCACCACAATTGATTTGTTAATAAAAATGAATTTTATGTAATAAATCTGTAATTTCCTTAGCAACAAAGAAACAGCTAATGACATGTGCACAAAATATTTCCATTACAGTGTGAAGTAATGTTTTCTCCCTTATTTGTATACTTGATTCTTCAGAATTCATCTTCTGAGATGTATTTGGTTAGAATTATCAATTTCCACTAGTAAACAATTGTAAAGGATAAATACATCAAACACATAAATAGGGGTGCAGAAATATGAAATATTGAGGCACCCATATATAACAATTACATTTGTAGGAATGCTCTGATTCTGCAGCAGAAATCAACATACACTGTCTTCTTTCAATAGTTAGTGTGAAGTAGACTTTTAATCCATCTCTGCATAAACTCAGTTGAATAAATTTTGTATTCCTCCTCAATGGGAAAGACTGGAAAACTGAACTCAATAACTGATAAATTCTCAGTTTCTCAAAAACATACTGCTATAATACACAAAGAAATTACCAAAACAAAAGTTACACATTTTTCAAAGATCTATTACCACAAAGAACTTCAGAACTCCATAATTAACCTCATCCACACCACAGAAGGAGGTATGGCTACCATGTTGGTATTATTGATAGTAGGATATTATAAAATATAAGGGTGGTGTGATGTCTATGGTCATGATGTTTGTGACAAGTTTCATGAAAGTCAAAAAATCCACCAACTGGTTGTAATGGGGTGGAGTGTGGGCAAACAGACTCATAGTCATGGTGATAAAGCCTGTATTTCCACATAAATTAAGGAAAGTAGGCTGATGTGTTACATACAGAATTTGTAGTTATATTTATGATTCATCGCCACACAAAAATTTCAACCATCCTCTGGCATGTTTTGAGTATTCATTGGAAGGATCTAAGAAACACCACAAAATACCTTGTCAGTGGTAGTCTCCTCAGTTGTAACATGGTGTGTATCTCACATCAGGTCAGATGCACTGCCACTGCTCACTTCAACAAAGTCAGTAACACCTAAAACATAATAACTGCTATTAGGATTCCACCACAGAAGACTTGAAGGGAAAATACTCCTTACAATAAAGGCTGTATAAGAACCATTATTCATATTTTTTAACATACAAACACAAAATGTCCAGTCATTGTAAAGGGTAATATTACATATCCCTCTACCATTATTAATATTAAAACTGCTGACCTGTAAAAATATAAAAATACCATCAAGCCAAACATATAACAACTGGTATCAATACCTTCAAAGCTTTTGGAGACTTAACAGCCCATTGGTAACTATATTTACCACCAGCTTTAACAGTCAATAATTCTGCATTTTTCCCAGACTGTATCGGTTTCATATGCTTCTCAGAGTAAACAGCAATTACTTCCCTACACAACATTAACCAACTGATCTTTATAACAGAGAAGTGTTGTTTTTCTTTCCTGTAGGAACTGATCTTTAACATTATTAAGATATTCTTCGGCTTGAAAGGGTTAAATATGTGGGATGAGAGTTACAGCTTAATGTGACAGGCATCTAAACAATCATTGCTTGGGCCTGTCCTTGTCATCGAAGCAATTAATTCACCTTTCTATATGATGTATATAAGGAGGTTTAATAAAACATGATTTGATGCTGGCTACAAGAGGCAGACAAAAATAGTTTTTCAATGTCATAGTTAAATAATTCTTTGCAGCTGACAAGTTGATATAAATGACTGGTCCCTATCCTGTCAACCTCAGGTTCTATGCCTGGCAGCAGAAGCCATTTCTCGCTTCATGATCATGTCCAGCACAACTCTGGGGCCCACCCCATCTCCCATCCAATGGGTACAGGGGAGTGTGAAGCAGACCACTCACCTCTATCTAATGCCAATGTTATCAATGCTTGGGGGCTATAGCTTCGCTCCACCATACCCATACATATGCTGATTTTTTAAGCTATGTTAACTGCATCATTTTGTACGAATATTCGGTATATAAAAATACAAAAAACGACTTGCAATTGAGAAATCAGCACCATTACCTCTTAAATATTTGGTCTGGATTTGTCTCTATCCCGAGAGTACAAGAAATACAAAAAAGCGCAGAACGACACGAACATTCAAACATGGGTACAATATAGTTTTGGTCATACTGGCTTGACACAAGCAACAAATAATCCAAATGATAACTCAACTGTTGATCGATAATGCACTCGATAGGATGGCGCGGTATTATATCAAATTAAATCCTCGATGTCAGACTACTCTCGAAATATTCTAAACATTTATTTTTCTGCTGTTCTGCAAAGCGAGGATAAAAATAACAAAGTCGCTTACATTAGAGGCATTTATGTCATACATAACAGACGTTACAGGCTTTCTCAATTAAGGTTTCCGTGTGGTCGAACACGGACAGTGGGCACTGCAACCATTAATTCATTACAATCATCTGTAACATCTACATCATTCTAAAACGTTCTGTGTAGATATGACAGATTTAGCATAAAGATACTTCCAAGTTCTGTGTACTGTCAACATTGGAAAATTAAATATCAATAGTAAACCAGTATTAAGTGTCGAATCTCGTTTGAAGATGGCGGCATATTCGCCTCGTTGGTAAATTGCATGGTATTCTAAAAGCATTCATTCTAAACCGTTAGACATTTTGGTGTATACGTAAATAACCTACCAAGATTAGTGGAGGAACGTAAGAAGCAGGCTGGTTTCGGTACTTGAACTTATTTTCAGAACTGCTTGTTTGATAGCAGGTTGAGATATTTATACTTGGGGACTGAATATACTATATTGAATACTATTGTGTTGTATGGGACGTAAATTGTGAGTGAACATAACCTCGAAGATGCCAAAATATTACTGTGATTATTGTGATACCTACTTAACACATGATTCTCCATCTGTGAGGAAAACACACTGTCAAGGTCGCAAACACAAAGACAATGTTAAATTTTATTACCAAAAGTGGATGGAAGAACAAGCACAACATCTTATTGATGCAACAACTGCAGCATTCAAAGCGGGGAAAATAGCATCCAATCCATTTGCCTCAAATAAAGGAGGTGCAGCAATTCCACCACCAACCAACATGCCTCACGGGGGACCTCCTCGACCTCCAGGTCCTGTTCATGGCCCTCCTCAGCCTGGTCCAGGAATGATGGGACCACCAGGCATGCAAATGCACCATGGACACATGGGACCTATGATGATGGGACCACATGGGCCAATGCCTCCAATGATGGGAATGAGGCCTCCCATGATGGGACCAATGATGCCAATGGGACCCATGGGTCCAATGGGCCCTATGAGAGGACCTCCATTACTTGGTGGACCAATGGGACCTCCTATGAAGAAATAGTTTTGTAGTTTGGACTGTGCAAAATACAGATGGACACATGAAACATTAAATTTATATTCATTTGAAATGAGTAAAGGAACTCTTTTGTATTTGTACTTTGTGCCAGCAAATAAAGTATGATATTTGCTACTTCATTTTTGAATATATTTATTTCCTGCATAATGCAAAGGTGAATATAGAAGAAAAAAAACATTAACGTATGTTAATACTGTACAGGAAGGTTTGAAATTACTCTCCAGTCATGTCACAAGTTTTAAGATATGTCCTTCCCAAATTCTGCAAATATGTTTTATCACATTCTCTTTACATTATATTATTCTTGTTTGAGATTAAATATCTTATGGTTTATAGTTGATTAAGTTTTTCCAACTTACTATTTAAAAGTATGCACTGAAAGAAAATGAGGTAAAAATGCATAACCGAGGTCTCCCAACTATCATCCTTTTCCTTTAGTATAAATATCAGTTTTCTGCCTGCACATCATTTGAACTGTTAAACAGTAAGCTCTAGTATTATCAACTGAAAACTGAGTCTCTGGGAGGAAATTCAATAATAGAAAATAAATAGTCAGCTACTGAACTGTTGCTGACTTGCAGTAAGCAAAGATACATGTGGTTTGCTATCCCAGATGTTGAATGATGTAAATCATCATGCAAATGTAAAAATGTTCACCAAAGTGAATCTGAGTCAAATGTTTGCATGTCACATACAAATATGTATGGCGTTAAGAGACATCCCAGTTTTCCAACATATATGAAATATGAAGATTTTTGAAAAAATCTTATAAAAACAATACTTTATTTAAATATAAACTTAATGTATAATTAAGAAATATAATAAAAATTTACTATTGTCATTGTTAAGCCTGCCCTATGGAACTGATTACTGAGATGAATCCTTTATGCAGGTTTAGAGCTGTGGCAGAATTTAGGATCTTGGATTGGTAGGCATCTTATGTCTGTAAGATCAATAAAGGAATGAAAACAGTGGCTGGAAAGTTTAATAAGCAGAAACAGATTTACATCCTCTTTATTTTCTTTTTAATAAATATGTATTAAGAGTATAAAAACAATTTTGTAAGTCAAAGGCCTTTACTTACCCATGATGTTATATTTTGTTTCTTTGTCATGAATATATTAATATTTATGAACCATTAAATGCAATTTCAATAAAGCAACTTTGCAATACCTTTTATATCATAAATACGAAAAGTAAACAGTACATTCTTCAGCATAGGTTTACAAATGGTAAACTTCATTTTACATGTCTTTATCTTTTAAAGTTGTAACATAACACAAATGCCTTGAAACTGAAACATGTCCAACAACTCTCTCTTGTGGCAAAGAAAACCCACCAAAATTACACAAAGCTTAAAGATTCTTTCATAGATTTTATTTTATTTATGGTCTATTTAACGGTGCTGTCAGTAGCTCAGAGTACATAGCATCAAATGATAATATGATTAATGAATTGGAATGAGATGGAGGGAAGTGGTCATAGCCTGATTCAAAGTACTATCCTGGCATATGCCTGGAGGGACTGAATATAACCAAGAAAAACCTCAAGTCAGGATAGCTAGCTTCCAGGCCTCCTGAATACAATTTTACAGCTGTACACAAAAAGTGACTCAATACCTAATATATGGCAGATAAATGCAGACACAAACATATGAGAATAAAACAGTTTTCATAGTTCTAGTAACATGTTGCAAGTGGTGACTCTGAGGGTCCTGAAGTTCTCAGGGTTCTGACTGACCACCTCCTTTATTAAAATCATTACTTGTCAACCTCTCTCAAATTTCTTGCCACGAGATGTTTCTCTTGATGTTTATTGATTTTTTATACTTGTGAAGGTTTAATTAAAAAGGCATACAAACCAATCCAACAAGTGTCTTCCATTAATAATCGCTAATTTTGTAGAGTTAAGAAGACTACTCCAGTATGCCAGGATCTCAATACACAGCCTCTTAATATAATTAAAGCTGTATGTTGTGGTAAAGTTGTACCATATGATACTTGTAAACAATAAAATTATTGCTTGAAACAAGTACTGCAGATTAAATTAAATAGCTTTCAATCACAACAATATTGTAGGAATGTCATAAAAGTGAACTTCCAGTTTGTGTACAATATGGCTGCAGATCGGACTAGACTACGTAACTACACTATTTACAAACAAACAAAATACTTCAGAAATATCTTTCAGTTTTAAACTCTCAGAGAGTATGAAGGGCAAGAGTGTCATAAGAAATAACATTTTCTGTCAATTTAATGTTACTACACGTTTGAATCCGTAATGCAACTCCCCAAGTTACCTCTTCAGAATCCATTTATTTGTAACAATATTTTCCTGTAGCAGAAAAATGAGCACCTCTTTTAAAAACAAATGTAATATATAAGAAAATGAAACCAAATGGCATGAGAGTATTATCTCGACCAAAATTTTCAGAAACTGTTCTTAAATATTCAACCAAAATGAAGTGGTGTAAGATATATTTTAAGTGACTTTAATGTCCATTTTAGACTATTATAATCTCAGTGGCTTATAGCAGTGTAGAAATATATAAAAGGTATTTATTACCTTAAGATGGGTTTATAACCCGAAACTTGTTGTCACAAGTTAACTGAACACAAGACAAAGTGAAACTTGTGTATAGTTGGATTATAATATTTCAAATAAACCTAAGTTCGGGTTTGGATTTAATAAGCATGGTTGAAAATAAACACAGAGTTGCAGTAACTGATTTAAAGCTTTCACAGTAACTTGTCGTTAATGTTGATCCTGCTTTTGGGTGCTGGAACCATGTGGAAAGGGGTTGGCAATGTTGCAGTATGGTCCTCTGAAACATCAGCAACACAGCCCATGTCCACTTGGTGCCAGCACCCAAAAGCAGGATCAGCAATGAGTTCCAGTTAATAAAATGTGTACAACATTTAACCCTGAAATAATTTATTATAGTTATTATTTGCACTAAGTGCATAAACTGAACACACAATAAAAGGATTATGTTTGACTGCCCATTTGCATGCTTCCTCTCCTAAATTACTTAACTAGCAAATTTTGGTTACATTTAGTTCAAGTTTCTGATATAAGAGATGTAAAATGAATTTAATTGTGGTCAGCTGACTATAATTCCCACATTACATGAAGGTTATATAAAACATTACACTTCTCATAAACAGACCATTATACATAAAGTGAGTACATGAAATAAAAACAGGATCCATAAATTTTATTTCAGACATTGGTATAAATTAATCAAAATGCAAGGACAAATAATTTATGCTTCTATATAGTGTACTAACTTTTCTGCTGATTGGCTCTTCATTAATAAATTTATGGCTATAATCAGTATAGCATTTTAATATTAATAATGTCTGTCAACAACAGATTTCTCTTTGCAATAAATGAACATCCAAACATGAAGAAAGATAAGACATGCAAGCTAACATTTATAACTTTTGCAAGTTACAAGCCTTATAAACCCCATTTAACAAACACCCTAGCTTTATTAAACACTTACGGGAGGAAAAACTGCATAATGAAAAATTAAAGACAAGACAAGAATTATACCCACTGAAATGAAATTCATAAGAAAAGAAACATACACTTCTAAAACTGAACTTGTATCGGACAAAATGTTGAAATGTAAAACCTGATGACTTCAACATCTTGACAGTATTAAAGGATAGACTTCCAAAACTAACATACAACTTACACAGTTTAATAAACAGGCAGAACTCAAAAGAGACTTTTGGACAACTGAAGCTGGAACAGGTCCAAAGAGTAGCTCAACCCCTTGACTGCTAGATCATAGTCATAAACACTGACAAAAAATCAAAAGGAATGATTTTGGAAATTGTATTGCATTTCTGCTGTCCTTTTCAGTGAAAATCGCAATGTGCCAATGGAAACATAGTGAATGGAAAGAATAATGATAGGAAGACAGGAAGGATAACACTATCATTGCCTTATACAAGTGGCATGAATATATTAACCTCATAATCCAATGTCTGATCCCATATTCTGGCTTTAAAACATTTCAATCTTGATTGACTTATGTTGAATTCCAGTTTGATAATTTAGTTTATAAAAGTTTGTAAATTTAATTTTGGTTGTAGTGGCAGGGTCATGTGAACAGGTAAAAAAACTTTCAGTGTCCATGAAAGCAGGAAAGTTTTTCACCAGTTGAATGCTCCTCAAAGCAATCAGATTGTTCTAGATTGTAATGCTGCATGTACAGTACTGGAAGAAGCTACTGAAAATTTCCAGGGAAAAGATAGTACATTCTTCCAAAACAACCAACTTCCTTTCAATGCTACACATAATTACCCATAAAATTTTACACTGTATATACTTACAGGTCAACAAGTAAACCTCAGATGTTTGTATTTTAATTTATCCAAAATAATACAATTTTAGATTTACTACCTGAAAAGTTGTTTCATCATCTAAAATTGAAATGCTATTTTAATTCTCAACACTGAAGAATATGTTTATAAAATATGTGACAATAAATGAAAGATCAAATTTGTTTTGAATTTGGAATGTGCTGAACAAAACTGTCTGTCCAAATCATATTATAAATTTCAAAACACAATGAAAATCTGAAAAATATGGACCTTAATGAGCTTCAAAAATTTCAAACTTACAAGACTGCTTAATTATTCAAACACTTTGTGTTCCAACAAACCTCCATTTTTAACCGAAGTATGAAAATGGTCAGTGCTTTCAGCTGGAGACTAATTTCATCAGAGTTCCACACTCTTATTCCTAACAAATTAACATAGTTTACAGAGCAGTTTCAAGAGCTGCTTTAGGTGGAGACTTTGAAGCTGTCAGAGAACCAAGGATGGACCTAGCAGTAGTTCCATGACTGGAGTACTGATGTCCTTTCTGTTTGGCAAGAAGCATATTGATTCGAGGTGAAGGAGATTGCAGAATCACCTGAGCAATTGGCTGATGGTTCCTAAGACTCATTACACTGTTAGCTGCTGCACCACTTGGTGTAACTTTATCACCTGAATTTGTACTCACATTTTGGGGTTGCAAATTGGTGTTTACATTCTCCTTCACATTTGATGGAGACAACAATTCTGAGGACAGCAGGCCACCATTTTTATGGTGGCTTACTTTTGATGAATAGATATTTTTGGGTGTTGTATTTGTCTCTGAAGTTGGGACCTTCTTTGAAGCTGAATTACTGGTAAGGCTTTTTGGAGATGATTCCCTTGAATTCTGTTGTGATGTAAGAGGCTTCTCTTGTTTGCTAGAATAATGTCTAGCATTATTGTCAAAAGATAAATTCAATGGTCTTCGTACTGAAGAACTTCCATCACCAACTGATGTTGGTTGTAGTTGATTTGTATGTGGAGTAGCTGGGGAGTGTTGAGGGGAACTAGATGCATTCTCTTCCTCTGCACAATCTTCCAGTATTGTGGAGGAAAGAACATCTGTTCTGGGTGAAGTAAATCTCCACATTGTATTGGAACGTGGAGACTGAAGAAGTTTGGAAGTACCTGTTCGTTTTTCTGCAGGACTTCTTGGAAAGTAACTGTTATTAACTGTACCATTTGAAGAAGGACCTCCTGGTTTTTGCTGTTTTGTCAACCTCAGCTGTTCCACTGCTGATATCCTTCCAACTGAGTTGCCAGATCCTGCTGTTCCCTGCTGTAGTAACAAGCGTTTGAAGTCATTCCTAGAAGTTTGTTGCTGAGGGCCTAACCTATCACTTGCCCAGCTTTGCCTTGAACCAGGGGATTTTACTGGGGAAGGAGTTCGACGTTCAAAACGACTATAGAAATCAAAGTATTCTCCTGAGTTTGGAGACCAGCTATGTCTGCTTCCAATCGTATTGTCACCATCAAAAGAACCAGTCTCTGGACCTCCTTTAACAGGTGTAGTGCTCCTTCCAATGCCATGGACAGATGACTCTGAGCTTCCAGGCGAAAGACTAGTCAGTGAAGAACATGATGGTGAACCACTGCGGCTGTAGCTATCAGAATCTGTTTTAATATTAAGCCGTTTCTTTGATTTATGGATAGCAGCAAAGATCTCTTCTGATGTCATTGATGTCTTAGGTGCACAAACAAGTTTTTGTGCATCACTCCTACCTTCATGAGATAATTTGGTGACTGTTGCATTAGATCTACTCCCACTGGTTCTTGGAAATTGCCTGGCTATTTCTTCCTTCTGAGAATACTTTTCAATGGGTGAAAGTACTGTCCCAAAAGACACTGTAGAGTCATTCTGTAAGAGTGATCCCATCCTATCTTTTGTAGGTGTAGATGAATAGAAGCCATTCTGGGCACTTTGCCATAATGGAACATGAGTTTTATAATTTGCATTGTAAGTTACTCCATTGTGGCTCTGCATATATGCCCTTTTATCAGTGGGTACATTTGGAATGCTGGCAGGAGTTGGATACTTTGGTCGCAGCTGTGAATACATTGGACCTTTGACAAACCCATAATTTTGGTGAACCACATTCTGACCATGATGAAAGGAATTATCATTCTGACTAGACTGGTAAGCACCAACAGACGCAGAAGGAACTTCACAATTACTTTTAATTGCTGACTGTGGCCTGTCATCACAGCAAGCATACAACTGTTTCCAATTTATGTTTTCAACACTTTTAGTCGTTGCTATGGTGTTGAACCGTTTGTTATGTTGATAACTGGCATACAATTCTTGTCCGTTCACTGACTTATTACTGTCAGTCTCTTGGTACTGAGATCTCCTTGCCGGTAATGTCCAGAATGCCTGTGGACCTTGCAATTCTGCTGATCTTGTACCTGCACTGCTGTGGTGCACAGGAGACCAAGGTGGTTGCCATGCTGGTGGCGGACTGACATACCTTGGTGGCTTCTGATGCAGAGAATCATTGTCCAAAAATGGTCCTGTTGATAGAAACACATAGGTGTATCAAGGGACACAAATAATTTTAATAGCATGACATATATACTCAAAACTCTCATAATAATGACTAATAAAGTTAAAGAATCTTAGAGCCCCTTGCTATGGAAAATAACAGTTACATGTTTTCATCATAACATGCCCAGTATGTAAACCAATTTACTGATGTATCTGCCTATTGATTTCAATATCTATACACTTTCTTCTCAATGAGAGAAAATGTACGATGGAAAATTGTAGTTTGATGCCCAAGAAACACATAGTAAATTACAGTATTGAAGACATGTTTCACTATTGATTTAATTATTTCCTTGGAAACAATGAAATAAAGAGGAATAGATTGTAAATATTTCCACAATAACAATTTTTGTAACTAATGATATGTAATGCCTAACATAACCATTCATCATTATGACAGGTTATTAAGTTGAAATGAGTTCTTTTTACATGCCATATTTAAAAGTTTTAATCACATATTCATTTTCAAACACGCAAAAAATTATGCCTGATATAAAATAAACAAGTTGGTGTGAATTGTATCAAATGGAATTCACTCAATTCCAAATAAATATACTAAATTTTTGGAACTTTAACACATAAATCTTTTATTACTTCAACTTTTTTTTATAATATATGGCCAGATACTGAAAATACTACTAAGGAGAACACACTTGCCAGCTTTGTAATTCAAATGGTGCACCTAAATTTTATGCTTCTTTTGTTCTCTATCTATTGAACCACTAAATAAATTACAAAATCCCTAGATTTCTGCCCAGTTAATAC